>NW_021823792.1:12500-22519 GCF_006345805.1 Octopus sinensis | reverse complement strand
GGATATTCAGCGTGACACAGAGAGTGACAAGGCCGGCCCTTTGAAATACAGGTACAACAGAAACAGGAAGTAAGAGTGAGAGAAAGTTGTGGCGAAAGAGTACAGCAGGGATCACCACCATCCCCTGCCGGAGCATCGTGGAGCTTTTTAGGTGTTTTCGCTCAATATACACTCACAATGCCCAGTCTGGGAATCGAAACCGCGATCCTACGACCGCGAGTCCGCTGCCCTAACCACTGGGCCATTGCACCTCCACGCTGTTGGCCTACATGTTATATCAATTATGCATTGATATAAATTGTTCAATAAAGCCAGAAACATATGTACCGCTAAATCCTTTGCATCCTGTTTTTTCTTTTGATAAATATAACTATATATATATATACATATATACATGAAGGCATGCATGTGTGAATGTACATATGTCTTTTTCTCTCCTCACACATACACACATATATACACACATATATACATACATACACATTATACACACAGACATGCATTTAAACAAAGACAATAAAAATAATGAATAACAATGCAACAATATGATCGTTAATCTTTCAACACACGCTCGTTTAATAATGTATTTATATAATTTATAATATATAATATATATATATGTATATACACATGTTCATTAAATTCATTTTTTTTTAACAAAAAAAAAAAAAATTCACTAACTTATTAATAAATTAATTAATATACACATTACACCTCTTTCCCCACCCCCGTTTTTTTTTTTATCTTACACCCCAGCAATAATTGACCCACCCCCCACACCACCCCGCACCCTCAGCAAATAACACCCCCCCCCGGTGGCAATTGACACCCCCATCCCCCCACTCCCCGAATTTCAACAGCAATTGACCCCATCATTGGTTGACCCCCCCTCCACCCCCACACCCCCACCCAGCAGTGACTAGCCACGGCATCGACCAACACATTCAGTCCGCTTGCGGGACGACATGTGCCGAAGCCCGTATGAGGCCGTTTTAATTAAGTATGAGCCGGTAAATGTCAGATGACCACAGGTAAAAAAAAAAAAAATAATAATAATAATAATAATTATAATGGTTTTAAATTTTGGCGCAAGTCCAGCAACTTTTGGGGGACAGGTTGAAGTTGGTTACATTGACCCCAATTCTCAAATGGTGCTTATTTGATCAACCCTAAAAGGACAAAAGGCAAAGTCTACCTCGGTGGAATTTCAACTCAGAACAAGCCTGGCACGCTAACAATTCTGCCAGCTTACCTTAATAATAATAATAATAATAATAATAATAATATAATAAACCTGTCTACTATAGGCACAAGGCCCGAAATTTGAGGGGAGGGAGCCAGTTGATTAGATCGACTCCAGTACGCAACTGGTACTTAATTCATTGACCTTGAAAGGATGAAAGGCAAAGCCGACCTCAGCAGAAATAATAATAATAATAATAATGTTTAAAATAATAATCCCTTTTTTCTAAAGGCACAAGGCCTGAAATTTGGGGGAAAGGACTTGTCGATTACAGCCACTCCAGTGTATTACTGGTACTTTATTTATCAACCCCGAAAGGATGAAAGGCAAAGTCGACCGCGGCGGAATTTGAACTTAGAACGTGAAGATGAACAAAACACCGCCAAGCATTTCGCCCAGCATGCTAACGATTCTGCCAGCTTGCTGCTTAATAATAATAATAATAATAATAATAATAATAATAATAATAATAATAATAATAATAATGGTTTCAAATTTTGGCACAAGGCCAGCAACTGCAGGAGTGGGAGCAAGTCGATTACATCGACCCCGGTGCTCCACTAGTTCTTACTTTATCGACCCTGAAAGGATGAACGGCAAAGTCAACCTCGGTAGAATTTGAACTCGGAACATAGTGATAGACAAAATGCCGCTAAGCCTTTCACCCAGTGAGCTAACGAATCTGCCAGCTTAATAATGATAATAGGAATAATAATAATAATGATTAAAATATACACATATATACATCAGGTTGATTCTACACACTTCTGCCTCAAATGTGTATATATTACATACATTGAGCACTCATGAATTTGTGTGAAAAAATATCTATATATACATACATATGTATATATACAGATATGTATACATTTACATACATGTATATAAACATATAAGATAATATACATGTGTGTGTATATTATATATATATATATACAATATGTATACACATATTTATTTATATGCATATATATATATATATATATATACGATGAAAATATTTTGGCAAATTAAATTTAAATGTAGAAGCGAATCTAACAGTTTTTGTGTTTCTTAAATGGCTTATAAACACCTTCCACACTGCAATTGTTTTCTTTCCAGCACACAATCTCAGATCAGGTCACTTGCTATGCAAGTACATCTCCATAATATATATATATACATTTATATACACACACACACACACATATATATATATGTATGTATATATGTATATGTAAATATATATGTATATATATATGTATATATATATATATGTATGTATGTGTATATATATATATATATATAATATATATATATATATATATATATATTATATATATATATATATGGGTATGTATGTATAAAGTACTAGCTATTCCTTTACTCTAAGCACAGGGACAGTTTCTGTGGTAGGAAGAACGCAGCAGTGTGTGGAAGGCGGGGGGTGCGGCAGTCACATGTAGCCGAGAGAATTGAACCTGGGCCAATGTCCGGTTCTTATTCCGCTGCTGCTAGACACACGCTTAGCGACAGAATCTTTAAAACGTACCATGAAGCATCAGGGTCGGTGCTCCGCTTGCATGCCTTCCCCATGACCACCACAACAATTTATATTCACAATGATAATGATGATGATGATGGCGATGATGACAATTATGATGATAAATAATAATAATAATAACAATAATAATAATGTCACTTTGATGGCATGTACTGCTCTCTCATTCAATAATAATAATAATAATAATAATAATAATAATGACAATCATAATTCTTTCTACTAAAGGCACAAGGCCCGATATTTAGGGGAACGGGGACTAGTCACTTACATTGACCCCCAGTGTATAACTGGTATTTATTTCATCCTTTTGGGGTCAATAGATTAAGTACCTGTTATGCACTGGGGTCAATGTAATCGACTGGGCCCCTGTCCATCAAAATTTCAGTAATTGTGCCTTTAGTAGAAAAGATTATTATTATTATTATTATTATTATTATTATTATTATTATCATTATCATTTTGGTAATCCTTTCTACTACAGGCACAAGGCCTGAAATTTTGTAGGGAAGGGACTAATTGTTTACATCGACCCCAGTGTTTCACTGGTACTTAATTTATTGACCCCCCCCAAAAGGATGAAAGGCAAAGTTGACCTCGGTGGAATTTGACCTCAGAATGTAAAGACAATAATAACAATGATGATGGTGATGATGATAATAATAGTTTCAAAATTTTTGTACAAGGCCAGCAACTTTTTTTCTGGTGGGGCAGGGATTTAAGTTGTTTACATCAACCCCAGTGTTCAAATGGTATTTATTTTATCAAACCCCGAAAGGATAAAAGACAAAAATCAAC
The DNA here is from genome assembly GCF_006345805.1 of Octopus sinensis. NCBI lineage: Eukaryota > Metazoa > Mollusca > Cephalopoda > Octopoda > Octopodidae > Octopus > Octopus sinensis. Next base: position 18,938 of record NW_021823792.1, on the reverse strand, counting down.
CCTGCTGGGATTTGAACTCAGAACATAAAGACATAATAATAATAATAATAGTAGTATTAGTGGTAGTAATTATAATAATGATGGTTTCAAATTTTGGCACAAGGCCAGCAATTTCTGGGTAAGGGGCTGATCAATTACATCGACCCCAATGTTCAACTGGTAGATATTTTATCGACCCTGAAAGGAAGAAAGGTAAAGTTGACCTCGGTGGAATTTGAACTCAGAACATAAGGATAGACAGAATGCCAAGCGCACCAACTTTTTAACAATGATGATGATGATGATAATAATAATAATAATCCTTTCTACCATAGGCACAAGGCCTGAAATTTGTGGGGAGGGGGATAGGTGATCACATCAACCCCAGTACTTGACTGGTACTTAATTTATCGACCCCGGAAGGCAAAGTCAACCTCAGTGGATTTTGAACTCAGAACATAGCAACAGGCGAAATGCTGTTAAGCATTTCATCCAGTATGCTAATGGTTCTGCTAACTCACTGCCTTCAGTGAGTTATACATATGTGTGTGTATATATATATATACATACATTTTGGTAATCCTTTCTACTACATTCAAAATGTGACCGCGTGTGTAAGGTTGGCGATTTTTTTCCTCTGTCTTCCCTTCTCCTATGTCTCTGACGAAGAGCTCCGCTCAAAACGTTAAACCCTCCTTCTTTCCTGAGCGTCCAATAATACTATATTTGTTCCATGTCCTCGCATTGTTGTATTTTTTTGTGCTTTCTTGTTTGGATTAACTATATATATATATACATACTAGTATACTACTTCTAGCATAAGGGTTGTCCACATAGTGGTCATCCCTCTCATATGTATGTAATACAATTTACTAAACCTCAGTTTTTTAATATGCTAGACCACTGGTGTTAAATTGATGTTATCAAATTAATATCCAATTTCTCACCCTCATTTTAATTTTATATATATGTATATATATACACACGCATATTTAGAAGTGTGTCTTTGTGGATTGCCTTTCACTGCATGCCAGATGCTAGTCAGTATTAGCTTGCTTATGGCCCTGTGACTCAGAAGGTTATGAGAAATTAAACCAAGTCACACCTTTGGCAAGTGTCTTCTACAACAATCCCAGGCTGATTACTCCCTTGTGAGTAGCTCTGGTAAACAGAAACTGAAAGAAGCCTGCTGTGTGTGTGCATATATATATATATATATATATGCAGCATGAAGTTTTGTCAGTGAGCAGGTCGCGGTCTCAAAGCGACGAAAGTATTTTGACAAATTAGATTTAATTGTTGAAGTGAATCTAATGGTTTAGTGTGTTTCTTAAATGGCTTATAAACACCTTCCACGCTGCAATTGTTTTCGTTCCAGCACACAATCTCAGATCAAGTCACTCGCTATGCAAGTACATCTCCGATAGATCGTTAGCTTCTACATGCATTTTTTTCTCTCCTTGTTTTTTTCTGTGTATTTTTCTGTTGAAGAGCGTAGGCTCAAAATATAAAAGACTTTTTCTATTCCTGAGCACCATACTAATACATTTGTTTGTTTGTACACCACCTGCTTTCGTCTTTTGTTTATTTTCGTAAACTTTCCCTTTATATATATATATATATATATATATATATAGCGTGTAAAAATTACCTATTAAAGGTAGTTTTCTCTTGTGTTTAAATGTATACTATTTTATATATATATATATCTATAATATAAATTGGACATGGGCAATCATTGTATTCTTTCTTGTCTTGAGGTTCACAGCCAAACGGCTGGGTGGATTCACATGAAAAGTGGCACATATATGGAGACGGGTGCATAGATTGGAATGCAGTTTGTATTTTTTTCCTAGCCCCCATACTTACCGAGAAAATCAATTAAAACTTTTTCTAATGGAATTCCCCTCTTTCTTCCGCCATTAAAACAACCAGTTGCTTAGAAGCTGTTTTCTGACGGGTTGGGGGTCAGGAAATTTTCATAAAGCTGGAGGCTCCAATTGAAACAGGGGACCCAAAATGATAAGCTCGAGAAATGCTGTCATAGATTATGCCTAACTGAAAACGATCACAGCCGCATCATCCAAACAAACCGGGTGAAACCGGGCTTAGCTGCTAGTATGTATATATATATATATATATATATAAATTAAATTAGAGATAAAACTATTAGGCAAATCAAATTTTCCCTGTAAGTTTGGATTTACTCCCTAATAATATATATATATATATATATATATGTGTGTGTGTGTGTGTGGAGGCACAATAGCCCAGTGGTTAGGGCAGCGGACTCGCGGTCGGAGGATCGTGGTTTCGATTCCCAGACCAGGCGTTGTGTGTGTTTATTGAGTGAAAACATCTAAAAAGCTCCACGAAGCTCCGGCAGGGGGTGGTGATCCCTGCTGTACTCTTTCACCACTCTTTCTTCTCTTGGCCTGCTCACTTAGCCAGCGGGGTGGCATCGTTCGAAGGCTAAAACAATGCGAACGCATTGTGACCAGTGATGTGTAGCAACATCTGATGGTCTGGTCGGTCACGTGATATATATATATACATGGATGCAAGAGATAAAGTAAGGTAAGGTTGTGCTGATGATAGCTAATGAGGCAGAAACGTGTGCACAACTGTCCTCTTCTCTCCAGACAATAAGCCTGTGCTTTTCCTTAATAGCATGTCAGTTTTGGAGAATTTCTTGAGATTATCTCCCCTTATATAGTCTCAATTGCCATTTGGTGACCATGAAACATGCTTCAGAGGTGGAGATGATTTTTTTAATCAAGAATTGACATTTAAATGGATATGGTTTTTCTGAGGATTATTATTATTATTATTACCATCATCATCATAAGGTGGTAAGCTGGAAAAAAATTGTTAGCACACCGGGCAAAATACTTAGCAGTGTTTAGTCCAGCTTTTTACATTCCATGTTCAAATTCCACTGGGGTCACCTTTATTTTTTATCCTTTTGAGGTTGATCAAATAAGTACCAGTTGTGTACTGGGTCGTGCCAAAATTTGAAACTATTTTTATTATTTTAATTTTTATCATCATCATCATTGTCATCATCATCATCATCATCATCATCATCATTATTATTATTATTGTTAAAGCTGTTCTGGGTTCAAACCCTGTTGGGGTCATTTTGTCTTTCGCTGTTCTCAGGTCAATACAGCTACGCATCAGTCAATATAATCAACTGCCCCCTCTCCTACCAAAAATTTGTCATGTCTGTGTTAGAAATAATAATAATAATAATAATAATAATAATAATAATAATAATAATGCTTAGCGGCATTGCATCTGTCTATATGTTTTGAGTTCAAATTTCATCAAGGTCGACTTTGCTGTTCATCCTTTCGGGGTTGATAAAATAAGTACCAGCTGAGTACTGGAGGGGTGGGCATGGGATGGATGCAATCGACTTAACCCCCTTCCTTGAAATTCCGGCCCTTGTGCCAAAATCTGAAACCATTTTACTATTATTATTATTATTATTATTATGTTACACCCTGAGTTCAAATTCTGCCGGGTTGACTCTGCTTTCATCCTTTCAGGGTCCATAAAATAAGTACCAGATGAGTACTAGGGGTCGATGTAATCAACTTGACCCCTCCCTTGGAATTACTGGCTCCGTGCCAAAATTTGAAACCATTATTATTTTCATCATCATCATCATCATTGTTATTATTATTATCATTATTCTTATTATTATTATCATTATTATTATTATTATTGTAGTAGTTGTTATTTTCCGTTCACACAAACCTGCGTTGTTTTCCGCATGGGCGAGTTTTCTCTGTTGGCGTTGTTTGCGGTGACGGCGGTGTTGGAGGAAGAAGAGGAAGAAGATGAGGACAAAGAAGAAGGAGTAGAAGAAGAAGAAGAGGAAGAAGAAGAAGAAGAAGTCCGATTCGAGGCGATGTGCGACTGGTTCGTCACAACGCTGACGGGAATTTGCAATGGCTTGTTGGCCGGAGTTCTGCTCGACGATAACAATGACGACGACGGCGACAACGACGATGATGAAGAAGACGAAGAAGACGAGGACAGCACAACGGTATTATCACTTTCTGAGCTCGAGAGGAAAAGTCTGTCTTTGGAAACGGTGATCCCTACTTTCGGGGGCACAGCTGGCTTCACTCCAACGACGACGCTCGTTCCGCCAGTGCTTCCGCCCCCGCTTCCCCCACTGCCTCCCCCGCCCCCACTACAGGCGATAAGGACTGGTTTGTTGGGCGGCACGGGAGGCGGGGTCCCGCGGCCGATTGTCACCGCCTTTCGGGCGTGGCCAGCTCCTGCACCGGCCGAGGAAGAGGGGGGAGACGGGTGACCTGAGGTGGGTTGGCCAAACTGAAACGAGATCCTGCCGCCCCCGCTCGTACTCAGAACAGTTGCGCCGCCAGCCGCACTGACGCTTATCCGGCTTCCACCGGATCCATCTGCGCCCACCCCTGAAACAATGCGTATGTCCGAAGCCGGGCTGAAGATCTCCCCGGGTGACATGGGCCTCGATTCCATGTGGAGGGGATGGGCATGGCTACTACTGCTGTTGCTGTTCAGCTGGACAACGGGCTTCCGGCCCTCGGCCACAGCGGAGGCGGTGTAAAACTGTGGGGGTGGGGGCGGCGACGAGGAGGGAGGGGGAGGTGGCCGCGTCGGTGGGGAGGAAGAGTAGCAGGAGGATGTGTACAAAGCGGTGGAGGGCGAGGCAGAGGAGGAGGACGACGACGTGGAAGCAGAAGAGGAAATCTGCAGAGTCGCAGTGGAGTCGATTGTCACTGGGTTCGTGGAGTGGTGTGGCGCGACCTTTGCGGACGGCGAGCCGGACGACAGCGACGACAGAGGGATTGTGCACTCAACGTTCTGTTCGTGGGTGGCGTCGATGGCAGCGACCGGAGCGAGGCACACCTCAGCTTCGCAACCGCCCACCGCCAAGTTTATTGTCTCGCTGTGTTGCACGTTTCCATCGCCGGCGCTGCTGACACTTTGGCCGCTCTCACCCAAGAAGCTGCCGTCATCGTCGCCGCCAACCGTCGTGGGGTCCGTGACACCGTCATCCCCGGCGCTGATAAAACTAAGTTGACTGCTGCTGTTGCTGCTGCCGCTACTAAGGGCCCCGCCGACACCACTCCTGGCCTGCTGTAGCTCCCGATGTAACTGTTCCACCTGCTCTCTCAGCTCCTTGTTCTTGCTCTCCTCGCGTGACACGCGGCCCCTAAGCTGCTCCCGTTCTGTGTCAAAGTCGCTTAGCTGCTTCTCCATGGCGGCCTCGATCTTCAGCGACTTCTTGCTCTCCTGAACGAGACCCTCCGCCATGCTCATCATCTTGTCCTTTTCATCATTCATGATGTGCTCCATCTCGTTGCACTTTCGCTTCTCCTGCAGGATCCGCTCGACCAGCTTGCGCCGCTCTCGAATCAGCATTAGCGCCACCTGCTTGTGTTTCGCCGAGTTTTCCCGCTCTTCTTCCAAGTTAGCCAGAGTCTTTTTTAGGTCTTTCTCCATTCGGCGGCTTTGGTTTTTTTCAAACTCAACCTGGAAAGATAAGAGAGAGAGAGAAAGGGAGAGAAAGAGATGGCGTGAGTGATTGAGAGAGACTGGCAGATGGAGAGATGATTAAGAGAGACTGATTAAGAGAGACTTGACAGATGGAGAGATGATTAGAGAGACTGATTAAGAGAGACTTGACAGATGGAAAGATGATTAAGAGAGACAGATTAAGATAGATTGATTAAGATAGATTTATTAAGATAGACTGATTAAGATAGACTGATTAAGAGAGACTTGACAGATGGAAAGATGATTAAGATAGACTGATTAAGAGAGACTGATTAAGATAGATTGATTAAGATAGATTGATTAAGATAGATTGATTAAGATAGACTGATTAAGATAGACTGATTAAGAGAGACTGATTAAGAGAGACTTGACAGATGGAAAGATGATTAAGATAGACTGATTAAGAGAGACTGATTAAGATAGATTGATTAAGATAGATTGATTAAGATAGATTGATTAAGATAGACTGATTAAGATAGACTGATTAAGAGAGACTTGACAGATGGAAAGATGATTAAGATAGACTGATTAAGAGAGACTGATTAAGATAGATTGATTAAGATAGATTGATTAAGATAGATTGATTAAGATAGACTGATTAAGAGAGACTTGACAGATGGAAAGATGATTAAGAGAGACTGATTAAGATAGATTTATTAAGATAGACTGATTAAGAGAGACTTGACAGATGGAAAGATGATTAAGATAGACTGATTAAGATAGACTGATTAAGAGAGACTTGACAGATGGAAAAATGATTAAGATAGACTGATTAAGAGAGACTGATTAAGAGAGACTTGATAGATGGAAAGATGATTAAGATAGACTGATTAAGAGAGACTGATTAAGAGAGACTTGATAGATGGAGAAATATTAAGATAGATTGATTAAGAGAGACTG
>NW_021823792.1:0-7500 GCF_006345805.1 Octopus sinensis | reverse complement strand
TCTCCTCCTCCAGTTCACTGAGCACCTGTAAAACATAAAAACGGCATATATACTTTATTAAACATCAGCTGGCCTCTTATAAATAGTTGTTTCGCCAACTGAAAGTCTGACGTCAATGGAAGAATGGTGACGTGTGCAGACGTAACCAGCTGCAAGTGTGCAGTAAGTTAGTCACTTAGGCTTCAAATGATGCAAATGTGCAATGGGACTGAATAATCATTTGTGAGGTCATGGATGGAAAGTCAGAGTGCCACTGACAGCAAGGAAGCACAAGGAGGCAGCAATCACCATATATGTGTAGGTATGGGTATGATTGTGTATGTGTGTGTGTGTAGATGTTGTATGCAAGAGAAGACACTGAGCTGGTTTGGTCCAGTGATGTGTACAGATGAGGATAGCTGCGTAAAGAAAGGCCAAGCTCTAACTGCGGAGGGTACCTGTGAAAGAGGTAGACCCAAGAAGACATGGGACGAAGTGGTGAGAAAGGATCCTCGGATGTTGGGCCTCACTGAGGAAATGACAACGGATTGGGAGATGTGGTGATTTTCTGTGCTTGATAAAACATGTCAAGCTAAAACCATTGACCTCCATACATACAGGTTTGTCCTTTCAGATGCCGGTGCCACTTAAAAAGCATTCGTGTCAATGGACATTAAATACACCTATTTAATATGCAATAGGTGTATTTATTACATACTGTAAATCCTCAAGTATAATCCACATTTTTTCCCCAAAATTTAAAGGTCAAAATCCCTATGTACTATATACGAGGTTAAAAATGAAAAATACTTTCTAAGCAATGTCCGAGTCTCTATTTGCTGTCTGGCAATGTTTATTCAGATGCATTTTGTGATGTCAGGCTTGTGAATACCTTAAGCTAAGCCTGAAAGCAATGAAGTCATAAAAGAATCATCCATAACTTGCAGTAAGCAACATTTATTAAACGTTATTACTGTTATTTCTTTATTTTCTGCAAACAAAATGCACAAAAATGCTACACGTTTGCATTATGTTATATATACAATAATAATAAACGACGTTACCATATAGTTTTACAAACCAAGGACGTTATATAGACCTCCTTGACTGAAGTTAGAGAAAGGGTGCATATTATACACAAGGTTTAGGTTTTTCAGAGGTACAGCCCCCTAAAACTCCCCTACGTATTATACTCAAGAGCGGACTATACTCGAGGATTTACGGTATTTATAGACAGGGAAACATACGTGTACATCTGTCAAAACACGTAGATCCACATATGCAAGGACACCCATTCTTGCACTCAGGTATACCTTGTACACATATATATGTATATGCTAGCATGGAAAGTGGACGCTAAACGATGATGATGACGATGATGATGGTGATTGTTTGTTCCTTCCTTCTTGAGCCATACCTGGCTCATAAGGGCCGGCTTCCCGGTTTCTTGGCGTATAGGTTCCCCACCTGGACGGGATGCCGGTCCGTCATAGGTGAGCTGCAAGATGCAGGAGGAATGAGTGAGAGAAAGTTGTGGTGAAAGAGTCAGCAGAAGTTCGTACTTACCTTCTGCCGGAGGCACGTGGAGCTTAGATGTTTTACTCATAAACACACACATCGCCCGGTCTGAGATTCGAACCCGCGATCCCTTGACCGCGAGTCCGCTGCTCTAACCACTAGGCCATGTGCCTCCACATATATATGTATATGCAGGCTTACATGCATAAAAACACCCAGTGGCACATGAAAAGCATCCTGCACACTCTGTTACGTGGTTGGCATCAGGAAGGGCATCCAGTCGTAGAAACCATACCACAAGAGACAACTGGAGTCTGGACAGCTCCCTGGGTGGCAAGATCTATGTCAAACCATCCAACCCATGCCAGCATAGAAAATGGACGTTAAACGATGATGATGATATACACACCCATATATATGGATTAAGGTAAGGAACCAATCCTATAACTGGCACCCGTCAGTTGCCAGGACCGCTGGACTGACTCCTGTGAAGGTGGCAAGTGAAGAAACACCATTTCGACTTGGTGCTTGAGGAGATCCATTGAGTCAAGTACACCAACATCAAAATCAATGGAAACTGCAGTTGTGATTCCTGTGCCGGTGGCACGTAAAATGCACCAATCCGATCGTGGTCGTTGCCAGCATCGCTTTGACTGGCTTCTGTGCCGGTGGGACATAAAAAGCACCAACCAATCGTGGCTGTTGCCAGCCTCGCCTGGCACCTGTGCCGGTGGCACGTAAAAAGCACCCACTACACTCACGGAGTGGTTGGTGTTAGGAAGGGCATCCAGCTGTAGAAACATTGCCAGATCAGACTGGAGCCTGGTGCAGCCATCTGGTTTCCCAGACCCCAGTCAAATCATCCAACCCATGCTAGCACGGAAAACGGACGCTAAATGATGATGATAATGATGATGATGATGATTCAACAACAAAACTCACCTTATGATACCGCTTTTCTACCTGAGCCAGTTGTTCTCTCATCTTTAACTGTGCCCTCCTCTGTGTGGCAATCAGATTCTCCAACTGAGCTAGTTGGTTGTCGTACATGCATTTGATGGCTGCCTCGTCAAAGCTGTGGTCCTTCATGTTATCCGAGTCGCGTTGCAGGGCTACAAATGGGTCGCCCAGTCCGAACCGGCCGTACTTTGCCTGGTACAGCAGCTGTTTGGCTTTCTCTGCCTGGAATCAAGAAGAATAAAATCAATCAATCAATCAGTCTCTACCATCCTTCCATCTACGTATCTGCCTCTCTATCTATCTGTTCGACAATATATCAAACCATCTGTCTACCTGTCTGTCTTTTTATCTAACTTTCTGTCTGTCTGTTTGTCTGTATATCTATCTATCTATCTATAGGTGCAGGAGCCGTTGGTAAGTGGCTTGCTTACCAACGACATGGTTCTGGGTTCAGTCCTACTGTATGGCACCTTGGGCAAGTGTCTTCTACTATAGCCTCGGGCCGACCAAAGATGAGTGGATTTGGTAGACAGAAACTGAAAGAAGCCCGTCGTATATATATATTAACCCACAAGAGTAACCAAGAGAGACAGGGACAAGCAGAAACAAGGAAAATGCCCCTTGTATTTGAATACTATGCAAATATTCTTTTTAAAAAACCTTTTTTTTTAATTGTTCTAAATTTAATTATTTAATTGTTACAGTTGAAAAAGTCTCAATGACTGAAACCGGTACTGAAATGTGTTTTATAAAATTATTGTAGCATTTTTTATCTTGACTTTTTTTTTCCCATAAATTTATATATATATATATATAATATATATATTATATATATATATATATATACAGGAGTGGCTGCACCTAATTTATCGACCTTGAAAGGATGAAAGGCAAAGTCAACCTTGGCAGAATTTGAACTCATAACACAGCGACAGGTGAAATATCACCAAGCATTTTGCCCAGCATGCTAACGATTTTGCCAGCTTGCCACCTTCAAATACCAGTTTAATAATTTATTTCTTTACTGCCCACAAGGGGCTAAACATAGAGGGGACAAACAAGGACAGACAAACGGATTAAGTTGATTACATTGACCCCAGTGCATAACTGGTACTTATTTAATCAACTCCGAAAGATGGAAGGCAAAGTCAACCTCGGCAGAATTTGAACACTAATGATTCTGCCAGCTCGGAGGCGCAATGGCCCAGCGGTTAGGGTAGCGGACTTGTGGTCGTAGGATCGCAGTTTCGATTCCCAGACCAGGTGTTGTGAGCGTTTATTGAGCGAAAACACCTAAAGCTCTACACGACTCCAGTAGGGGATGGTGGTGATCCCTGCTGTACTCTTTCACCACAATTTTCTCTCACTCTTTCTTCCTGTTTTTATTGTATCCGTATTTCAAAGGGCCAGCCTTGTCACACTGAATATCCCCGAGAACTGCGTTAAGTGTACACATGTCTGTGGAGTACTCAGCCACTTGCATGTTAATAAATGAGCAGCAACATCACAGATGCCAAGCTGTATCGGCCCCTTTGCCTTTCCCTTGGATAACATCGGTGGCTGGTATGCGTGGGCGACTGCTGGTCTTCCATAAACAACCTTGCCCGGACTTGTGCATTGGGGGGTAACTTTCTAGGTGCAATCCCATGGTCATTCATGACTGAAGGGGGTCTTTACCCTTTACCTTATGTACATATAATGGCATGGAGAGGGGAGGCTGGTATGCATGGGTGGCTGCTGGTCTTCCATAAACAACCTTGCCTGGACTTGTGCCTCGGAGGGGAACTTTCTAGGTGCAATCCCATGGTCAGTCATGACCGAAGGGGGTCACAACAACAGCAAATCTGCCAGCTTACCGCCTTTACCAACTTAATAACGACGAAGTTATTTAATTAAATTCCTCATTATTTTCAAAATTAAATGAAACAAAGGCAGAGTATTTCAACAGAATTATGGTAACAGAAGGGTTAAATCTACTTATGAAAGAAATCTTTATATATAAAACTAAAGTTGTGTGTGTGTGTTGTGTCTGTCTACTCCGATTTAGATTCCTAACTACTCCCACATTTTGTGGTGCAGTTTAACCAAAAGCGGGTATCTTATAGTCGTGATTCATATCGAGCCCTTCTGGGTATTAGCACGTGTCTACGATGAGTCTACGATTTAAAAAAAGAATTACCATCATTTTTCCGCATTTTTAATTTCCCTTACAAACCTGAGCAACGCTGGGCGATACTGCTAGTCAAGAATAAAGGAAACGTGTTGGAGTTTGTATGGATGGAAGAGGAAGAAGAAGAAGACCAGAAGAAATAACAACAACAAGATGAAAGCAAATGCAAAAAGAGAGGCACAGTGTGCCATACCAACCTTCAGTGTTGCTATGACAACGTCACGGGCTTGCAACTCTCCTTCTAAGTAGCTCAACAGTCTCAGCAGATCAGTTTTGTTCAAATCCATCTTTGGATGACGCTGTCGAATAGAAACAGAGTAAAGGCATGAGTATGAGTGGCATCTTGAGTGTAACTGTGAGTGACAATGAAACGTTGGTTGAGCGTGAGTATTTGTATATGAGTGAGACCTTGTGCTTGTATTTGTGTATGAGTGTTGTTTGAGAGATAATTAGTATACATGAGACCTTGAGTGTGAGTGAGACATTGAGTGTAAGCGAGATTTTGAGTGTGAGTGAAACCTTGAGTGTGAGTGAGATTTTGAGTGTGAGTAGAAAGATGAACATATGCACCTATATACACACTTACATACATTTTTCATTATTTCAAATGTCTGATTTTCTATACTTGTAAAGACTAGTCCCACTTCGTCCAGAATTTCAGATTCGAGGCTTGAAATTTTGGGGGAGGGGACTAGTCAATTAGATCACCCCCAGTGTTTCACTGGTACTTAATTTATCGACCCTGAAAGGATAAAAGGCAAAGTCGACCTCAGCGGGATTTGAACTCAGAGCATTAAGACAGACAAATTGCTGCTAAACGTTTGTCCGGTGTGCTAACAACTCTGCCAGCTTGCTCCTGTAATAACAATAAGCGTTCTACTTAAGGTACAAGACTTGAAATTGAATGGGGGGGGAGGGGTTATTCAGTTACATCGACCCTAGAATTTGGCTGGTACACAGGAGTGGCTGTGTGGTAAGTAGCTTGCTTACCAGCCACATGGTTCCAGGTTCAGTCCCACTGCGTGGCACCTTGGGCAAGTGTCTTCTACTATAGCCTCGGGCCAACCAAAGCCTTGTGAGTGGATTTGGTAGACGGAAACTGAAAGAAGCCCATCGTATATATGTATGTATAGATATATATAGTTAATCCAAACATGAAAACACAAAGAGAAAACACAACGCGAGGACGTGGAGCAAATATAGTATTATTGGACGCTCAGGAAGGAAGGGAAGAAGGAGGGTTTTACATTTCGAGCGGAGCTCTCGTCAGAAACATAGGAAAAGGAAAGATCCAAAGAAGGGAAGACGGAGGAAAAAAATCACCAGCGGTACACACACGGTCACATGTGTGTGTATATGTGTGTGTGTGTGTTTGTCCCCCCTAACATCGCTTGACAACCGATGCTGGTGTGTTTACGTCCCCGTAACTTAGCAGTTCGGCAAAAGAGACCAATAGAATAAGTACTAGGCTTCCAAAGAATACGTCCTGAGGTTTATTTGCTCAACTAAAGGTGGTGCTCCAGCATGGCCACAGTCAAATGACTGAAACAAGTAAAAGAGTAAAAAGAATGACCACTGAAAGGCTGCAAGGCTCAGTCAAATTTCAACTCAAAACAGGAAATTGAACAAAATGCAGCAAAGAATTTTGCCCGGCATGTTTAACCCTTTTTTTACCAACCCGGCTGAAACTGGTTCTGGCTCTGAGTAAAAATGTCCTGTTTTCAAAAGTTTTGAATTAAAATCTTCCACCAAACCTTAGTCACAATTTATGTTCCTAACACTAGCTTAATGGTAACCAAGTTATTTTACTAAATTCTTTCTTATATTTAAAGTAATTGAAAGAAGCACAGAGCATCTCAACAGAATACGGTAATAAAAGGCTTAAGATATATAATGAGAAACAATTCTTAACCCTTTTTTTACCAACCCGGCTGAAACCAATTCTGGCTCTGAGTAAAAATGTCCTGTTTTCAAAAGTTTTGAATTAAAAGCTTCCACCAAAACTGAGTCACAATTATGTCCTAACACTAGCTTATGATGGTAACCAAGTTATTTTACTAAATTCTTTCTTAATTTAAATAATTGAAAGAAGCACAGAGATTATTCAACAGAATACGGTAATAAAAGGCTTTTAAGATAATAATTGAGAAACATTCTTAACCCTTTTTTTACCACCCGGCTGGAAACCAATTCTGGCTCTGAGTAAAATGTCTGTTTTCAAAAGTTTTAAATTAAAATTTCACCAAACCTTAGTCACAATTTATGTTCCATACACTAGCTTAATGGTAACCAAGTTATTTTACTAAATTCTTTATAGTTTAAAGTAATTGAAAGAAGCACAGAGCATCTCAACAGAATACGGTAATAAAGGCTTAAGATAATATAATAGAAAAACAATCTTACCCTTTTTTTACCAACCCGGCTGAAACCATTCTGCTCTGGATAAAAAATGTCTGTTTTCAAAAGTTTTGAATTAAAATCTTCCACCAAACCTTAGTCACAATTTATGTTCTAACACTAGCTTATGGTAACCAAGTTATTTTACTAAATTTCGTTCTTATTTATTTAAAGTAATTGAAAGAAGCACAGAGCATCTCAACAGAATACGGTAATAAATGGCTAAGATATATAATAGAGAAACAATTCTTAACCCTTTTTTTACCAACCCGGCTGAAACCGGTTCTCTGGGCTCTGAGTAAAATGTCCGTTTTCAAAAGTTTTGAATTAAAATCTTCCACAAAACCTTAGTCACAATTCATGTTCTTAACACTAGCTTATGGTAACCAAGTTATGTTACTAAAGTCTTTCTTATATTTAAAGTATTGAAAAGAACACTAGCATCTCAACAGAAATCAGTAAACGAAAGGGTAATG
>NW_021823791.1:0-21167 GCF_006345805.1 Octopus sinensis | reverse complement strand
TTTCTTTCTTTCTTTCTTTCTTTCTTCTTTCTTTCTTTCTTTCTTTCTTCTTTCTTTCTTTCTTTCTTTCGTTCTTCTTTCTTTCTTTCTTTCTTCCTTCTATCTTTCTTCTTCCTGTATTCTTTCTTTCTTTCTTTCTTTCTTTCTTCTTCTTTCTTCTTTCTTTCTTCTTTCATCCTCTCTTGCTTTCTTCAATTCATCCTTTGTTTGTTTGTGCTTGTTTATTGTTTGGTCTTTTCTCTCTCTCTCTCTCGCTCCTCTCTCTCTCTCTGTCTCCCTTTACCTCTCACTGATTCTGTAGTTCCTCTTCTGATGAACTACAAATGAAGTCCCAAACGTCAAACGTTTCTTCTTTACGTCAAACTCATACAACAATTTTTTTCCTCCTTGCCACGCTATAATACATTTGACTATATTCTTCTTTACACTTCCTGTAGAGGATGGTGCGGTGCAGGGTTCACTTGTATCCATACAAATTGCCAAGTAAAACCCTTTTGCATTAACGTTTCATATTGCTTCCGGCAACCGTCTCGGATTGCATTGGGTTGTTATCAAATGCAGCATGCTTACACACGCGCGCGTATATGTGCGTGTGTGTATGTGCGGAGGGAGGGTGCGTGCTGGACCTTAGCCTTACTCCCTATAAAATCTTTCTCTAGCGCATCCTGTTTACGTCCTAGCATAGAACAAGAGAGCAACTTGTCAAATGCCTCTTTGATTTCTTCCAATGATTTTGTAACAAGCCCTTCGTTTTCTTTAAACCAGTCTTGGTGTTTTCTTTCAGTAAATCCCTGTATAGACGAAACACTTTCATAGAGCTGTTTACTAAAACTTACTCATGGATCACGTATGTTGTGGACCGGCTGGACGCGGACACCCGACCATGCAACAAAATGTAGTGAGTTACATGTTATCAGTAGTGCTAAAAGAACCCTGACATTATATATATATATAGATATATATATATATATATATATATATATATATATATACTCACACGTACACAGCACTCTCTCGCGCTCTCTCTCTCTCTCTCTCTCTCTCTCACCCAAACGCACGCACACACGCATATAAATATTTTATGACAGTTCATTAGAATCAGGAGACTAGTAATAGTTTGGATCGGCATCAACTAGATTAGAATTATCAACAAAATAAGCGTATATTGGTGTATTCTGGGATGTTGGTGTGTCCTGGGATGGAGCAGGGACCGGAATTTCTTGCAGCTTCCTTCATCTCATGACAATTTGGCTTGGTAATTTTTATTCCACTAGAATATAGCCAACTTTTTTATTCATTCACTTCTCACTGATAATTATCATAATAATCTTTTACAAGGAGAGGTTTTATCTAACTGACACAATCAATCTAATATCTTAACCGCACTTATTTTCTTAGAGATCAGACATGATTAAAACTAAACCCAAAAAAAAAAAAAACCTAATGGAAGACCGAGTTCTAGATACCATATAAATAATGTAGTATGGCTCGCGTATGGCTAAACCAAACTTCTCGTATTTGAATTATTATTGTATTTACGTTCTGAAAGTTATTATTATTATTCTGACTTTTCCTCTCTGCATAATAGTGGAACATTATCACTGAGTTGAAGTATCTCGGAGCCATATCCACGAGTGGTTGGAAGCAGGCAGTTGAAATGGATGTTTCAATTGCAGATGCTGGCACAAGAATGAGCAACTCCAGTGTTTGATCCTCAGAAGAGTAGAGATTGGCTAAAAAGCCAAGCTTGCTATCTTCGATTCGGTTTTATGTGGCTATCCTCAATTATGATTATAAATGTCGTATAACGGCCGAAAGAATACGATCGCCAATACACGTGACCGAAATGGGGTTTCTCGAAAGGATCTCTGGAGTAATATTACTCAACTGGATGCGTGCCTCGGAGAATCAAGGAGTTTCTCCAGGTCGAGACGCTACTTCTCCGTTTTGAGAGGCCACAGCTTCGGTGATACGGACACACGATTAAAATATCGCTGGTGGGAATCGGAAAACGGATTATAAATTACATAAGGGTAGACAAAGAACAAAACGATAGGACAATATCCATAGTCTTAGTTGGTCATCCTTGGAAATTCAACCGGAAAATGTAATGACAGTTGCTTCCACATAGAGGAGATGCCTATCTTTACAACACTCTCAGGAATAGTGGGCGGAGAAGATGAATGGATGGTTGGATGAATGAATGGTTGGATGAATGGATGGTTGGATGAAGGGGTGGTTGGGTGAATGGATGGTTGGATGAATGGATGGTTGGATGAATGGATGGTTGGATGAAGGGGTGGTTGGGTGAATGGATGGTTGGATGAAGGGATGGCTGGATGAATGGATAGCTGGATGAATGGATGGTTGGATGAATGGATGGTTGGATGAATGGATGGTTGTGAATGGATGGTTGGATGAAGGAGTGGTTGGGTGAATGGATGGTTGGATGAAGGGATGGCTGGATGAATGGATGGTTGGATGAATGGATGGTTGGATGAAGGGATGGTTGGATGAATGGATGTTATGGTTCAACTAAAAGAAAATCTGCTTCATCCGGGCTTAATATTCCAGTTCCCTAAAAGTAAGTGTTACATGAAAAACAATCCAAATTTATATGTTGTCAATCTACAATTTACTGTAGCCGCTTCATTAAAGTGCGTATGAACATGCACACAGTTCATTTTGTTTGGATATTCTGCCTTGCAAATGGTTATATGATTGAGTTAATGAATTTTTAAAGCCTCAGTTCACAGAGTAATCAAGTGTTAATTTCCATAGCGATGAGGCGTTAATAGGTTCCTGAACACTGTAGTATATGATTCGAATGTTTAATGTCTAGAAAAAATGAACATAAGACATGTTTATCTATCTATCTATCTATCTATCTATCTATCTATCTATCTATCTATCTATCTATCTATCTATCTATCTATCTATCTGTCTGTCTGTCTGTCTGTCTGTCTGTCTGTCTGTCTGTCTATCTATCTATCTATCTTTTTTTTTGTTTTTGTTCTTTTCTTCTCTTTTACTATCCCTCTTGATCGAAAACCTACGCCACCCCCTTTTTTTCTTTTGTTTTTTGTTCTCTTCATCCCCCAAAAGAAAAGCTCTACCTTGTAACTTGTCCCATCTGTGTGCAGCCCTGTGTGGCCAATAAAGAAACTTATCTATCTATCTATCTATCTATATATCTATCTATCTATCTATCTATCTATCTATCTATCTTTCTGCCTGTCTGTGTATCTATCTATCTATCTATCTATCTATCTATCTATCTATCTATCTATCTATCTATCTGTCTATCTGTCTATCTATCTATCTATCTATCTATATATCTATCTATCTATCTATCCATGAGAAAATACAGAAGGATCAGTTAATAAGGATTTTATTCAACTTATTCCCCTCCCAAATTCACAAACTTATTGCAGCGGTTCTTTTTCTGAACCCTTTAAAAGAACTCGGAATGTTGGGCCTCCAAGCAGACATTTCGTGACTCCTATAAAGCCGGGATCTTTTCAGCACACCCTCGTACTGTTACTTGCTTCAGCCATGCATGCATACATACTACTTACGCATGTGGCATGTATGTCATTATTCAGTTTATTTCAAATTTTTTTGCCAGTAGAGAAAGAACTGGTTTCTAACCTAGATCCAAAGCTCCTTCATTGAAATTTCAACATCAACAACAGCGTATGTTTGTTTGTTTGTATGTATGTGTATGTATGTATGTATGTATGTATGTATGTATGTATGTATGTATGTATGTATGTATGTATATATGTATGTATGTATGTATGTATGTATTATGTATGCATGCATGCATGTATGTATGTATGTACGTATGTATGTATGTATGTATGTATGTATGTATGTATGTATGTATGTATGTATGTATGTGCAGATTTGTATATTTTATGTATGTATTCTCAGGCATATAGTTACATATCTAGACATGCTCATATATATTTTAATGATAAACATCTCGGAAGTTTTACAGATTTTTACAGTTCCAGTGATGGATTAGATCTGTAGTTTTCGAATTATCTTTCTCCTTTCTGGTCTTGTGAAGCCTAATTTCTCATGATAGGTATTTAGGCAGTGTGTTACACTTCCCAGGGACCCCAAAATTACAGGTGTAAACCTGAACTTGTAATCTGGATAGAGTAATTGCAGATTTCTCAATGGTTCAGCATAGGTGTTCTCTTTTTCATTGATCTTCAGCTTTATGTTAACATCCGCTGGGCAGATAATTTCCACAACTGTGCACAGTTTCTTTTCTCTATGTATGTATGTATGTATGTATGTATGTATGTATGTATGTATGTATGTATGTATGCATGTCTGTAAGTATGTCATTATTCAGTTTTATTTGCCAGTAGAGAAAGAACAATTTTTTTCTCTATTCCAAATCATTATGTCAGGTCTACTGTGTTTACATTTTATTGAGGTCTTCACTGGAATATTCTACTAGTACTCTTTTTTATTATAAGCGGCTTTGGCTTCTACCATGCTGTGAGTTCTTATTTCTTTGTCCTCGGGATTATTCTTCCTGCAGATTTCATTAGTGTCCTAACTACACCATCATGTCTCATCGGTAGATATACCGTGATGATATTTTCGGACAATTGCTGATAAAGTGGGTGATATCTTCGGTGTTAACTCCACGAAGACTGCATCGGTTGTCACATTTTGCTGCTTTTCCTGCATCCTCGTTCCTGGATTACAAACGCATACTCTACAAAGTGGGAGGTAGTAATCCGGTTGTTGGTCATGGTAGTCTGCTTTGATGATAGATGTTACTATCCTCTCGGAGCTTTTTACCAGCATATCCATGCAGTCTTCTGCTCACTTAGGCTCATAGTTTCATCTGATACGTTGCGGTAGAGTCGTGCGACTTCTTTGGGCATGTATTTAAAGGATGTTGCTCAAGGAGCTGCTTTCCAAGTCATATAATGTTATCAGTCTCATGTATACAAACTTGGTCAAGGGATGCACTTCGACACTTGGTGATTAAAAGATGTCACCGAAGGGATATGATACGGCATTCAGAGGCAGTCTGGATAAAAATCCGCCATCTTCAGATGATTTTAAATAAACAAACAAACAAACAAATTGGTAAGGTAGAAAATTTATGCAGACCCCTTTACATAGTGAATTTTATATCAATCCTCGTTTTGTTCTTTTATACATATCTTATATTTGGAACCATCTCTAGTTGGTTCAACAGCTTTTAATGGATCGGGTTATATATATATATATATATAATATATATATATATATATATATAATACATAATATATATACATATATACACACCACAACACACACACACACACACACACACACCACACACATACACACACACACACACACAACACACCACACATATATATATATATATACATATATACATACATATATATTCTTTTATTTGTTTCAGTAATTTGACTGCGGCCATGCTGGAGCACCGCCTTTAGTCCAGCAAATCGACGCCAGGATTTATACTTTGTAAACCTAGTACTTATTCTCTCGGTCGCTTTTGCCGAACCGCTGAGATACGGGGACGTAAACACATCAACATCGGTTGTCAAGCGATGTTGTAGGGACAAACACAGACACACAATCATATACATATATATATATACGACGGGCTTCTTTCAGTTTCCGTCTGCCAAATCCACTCACAAGTCTTTGGTCGGACCGAGGCTATTGTAGAAGACACTTGCTCAAAGTGTTTGTAAATTGGGTTTCTTAATGACGTAGCCATACTCCTACCAATGTCTCATTTCCTTCATAAAATTGTTAAGTGCGATCTGATGGAGTTTAACTGTTATTTCTAGCAGTTCGAGGAACCGCGTAGAGGCTATCCCATTAGCCCTTAACTCTGCTGGAAGTACTGTAGAGTTTGTTCTTCACTGGTATGATCATAATAACCACATATTTTCAGTTTTGATATGGATCTTTGAATCTCTCGTTAAATCATTTGTAACATTTCCCAAATGAATTGAATGACGAAATGAAGCAATGTTGTTGAAACTAGATAACCTGATAAAAACATTAAAAGCTACATCACGCTGTCGAAGAATGGATCTTCTGTTTCCCTTGTACCATATTCTTAGGAATATGAAGAAGATATTGCAAGTAGAAGATATCATGTATCTGATTTAGAAATCTTGGAGGAGCAAATTGAGCGAAACGACTCACAGAACATCAAAACTACGTCGTAAATGCGGCATTTCAAGAGTTTAACACCTCTTTGCAGGGAATGTGCTAACATTCTGTTTTCAAACATGGCGGGTATTATAAGTTCAGTGGGATTATATTTGCATATCATTTAAATAGCTGAAATGTATATTCAAGTCTCAAGTATCTTGTGTAAAGAGTAAATGTTACTCAACAGAGGTTTTCTGTACAAATTGCAAATATATTTCTCATTCGATGTTTACTCATGTATCTGGATAGAGTCCATTAAATACACATATACACAAAAACACACCATGTTAACGATATTCTGAAAAATATGTCTTTTTGTCCATTTCTATGCTTTTCCCTACATTTGTGAGTCTGAAAATGAACAACAGTACCTATAGCCTGACAGGTAATAATACTATTATTACGTTTGTATTTGTTTGTATCTTGTATGTACAGTTAGATGTATGCTGAGACCCCCTTCGGTCATGACTAACCATAGAATTGCACCTAGAAAGTTACCCTCCCAGACACAAGTCCTGGCAAGGTTGTTTATGGAAGACCAGCAGTCGCCCATGCATACCGGCCCCCCTTCTCCACGCCACCAGTGTTACCCAAGAGAAAGACAAAGGGGCCGATACAGCTTGGCACCTGTGACGTCGCAACTCATTTCTACGGCTGAGTGAACTGGAGCAACGTGAAATAAAGTGTCTTGCTCAAGAATACAACACGCAGCCCGGTCCGGGATTCGAACTCACAACCTCACGATCGTAAACTCGACGCCCTAACCACTGAGCCATGCGCCTTCACAGTTAGATGTATAACTACTACTGTATGAGTTAGAGATCCACGTATAATATCATCCCCCCACCTCGGCTTCCAGTAGAGTGGTTAGTTGACTGCTGTTCTTAGCGTTGTTATTATTGGGTTGTCCGGAAAGTTCGTGCCAAATTTTAAAGGAAAGAAAAAGGTCAATAAATACTTGCCATTACATTTTTAATCAACCAAATATGAACCATTTTGTTGCATAATGCGTCTCCATCTTTCCTTTAAGTTGAAAATACCCCCTTCACAGAATTGAGGTGGTTTCATGGCAAAGAATTTTTATGTCATCCAAGGAATTGAAATTTTTACCATTAAGACTATTCTGCAGAGACCTGAATAAGTGGAAATCCGAAGGAGCAATATCTGGTGAATATGGAGGGTGGGGTAACACATCCCAGCCGAGCTGCAGCAATTTTTATCTGGTTTCCAAAGTATCAAGTGCCGAAAATGAACTTTCTTATCTCCATTTTAAAGGGTTACAGAATTAACACAGGTTATAGGAACATAAATCTTCTTCCACGAAAAGATAGCTTAAACTGTGCTCTAAATGGAGGTGTAGTCAAATACTATTTTATGGACTCAACCATGTTCTAAAATAAGTGGAAAGGTAAGCTACTATAAATCGGCTCGAACTTTCCGGACAACCCAATAGTTATCATATAAGGCAGCGAGCTGGCAGAGTCGTTAGCACGCTGGACGAACTGCTTATCGGTGTTTCGCCCGTCGCTACATTCTGAGTTCAAATCCTGCAGAGGTCGACTTTGCCTTTCGTCCTTTCGGGGTCGATAAATGAAGTACCAGTGAAACACTGGGGTCGATCTAATCGACTACTCCTCCCCCAATTTTCAGGCCTTGTATCTATAGTGGAAAGGTTGTTAGTTATATACGGAGCATTCATTGTGAAATTTAATATAAACTCCAGTATAGGTATTTTGCTCCAACCGAATGCAATAAAGTGTTCCCCTTATGATCCATTGCATTTAGATGTCCAAATGCTCTTGGAACAGCCAGTGGTGCGTTCCAAATAACTGCGATGGTGAAACGTGCTTAAGACCTAAATATTTACACTGGTTTTTATCTTGAATTTCATAATAGATATTTATAGGAAGAAATGTAAGTGGGTTGAGAGAAGGCGCAAAAAAAAATGCAGTTCAGGGGATGAAGTTATAGGCAAAGTGTTTAGCTTGGGTTTCTGTGCATGAAGAATTTGAATGGGAGGAGTGAGTCTGTTTGGTTATACGTGTAACTCTTTTTAATTATGCAGTGTAGTTACCACGCCGGGCGAAATGCGTAGCCGTATTTCGTCTGCCGTTACGTTCTGAGTTCAAATTCCGCCGAGGTCGACTTTGCCTTTCATCCTTTCGGGGTCGATTAAATAAGTACCAGCTACGCACTGGGGTCGATGTAATCGACTTAATCCCTTTGTCTGTCCTTGTTTATCCTCTCTGTGTTTAGCCCCTTGTGGGTATTAAAGAAATAGGTATTTCGTCTGTTGCTGCGTTCTGAGTTCAAATTCCGCCGAGGTCGACTTTGCCTTTCATCGTTTCGGGGTCGATAAAAAAAGTACCAGTTACGCACTGGGATCGATATAATCGACTTAATCCGTTTGTCTGTCCTTGTTTGTCCCCTCTGTGTTTAGCCCCTTGTAGGCAGTAAAGAAATAAGAACATTGAAGAAGTGACAAGAGAGAGAGATAGAAGGGAGATATACTAAACTGGGGTCATTGTGGTTGTTGAGAATTGATGAAGGTGTGTAAATCTGTTTTGAATGTTTGTATGGGCAACAGCTGTTCCTTTCAACATATATGTCTATTAACACAAACCCGGGGCGCAACTACACCTTTTTCCATTAATATTCTTTAATCACCAATTTTGCTTTTATCTCTTCTACCATTCCCATGAACTTCTCTTAAAGTTTTATAATACCACAAGTACAGGCATTTATTACATGATGTACTAGAAACAGTTTCAAAGTTTCTTTCCTTTATATCAGAATAAACCTGAAATCCACTCCCCACCCATAAATACCAATGCAAAGCCTTTCAGTGTAAACCGCATTGACGTTATTACATCATTCATACCATAGTCGTAGGAGGTTTATAATGTAGAAGCACTACCTTATTTCATTAACGTGAAAAGAAAAGAAAAATGCTTACAGCTACAAGAGTCTTCTACAAGAGTCTTTTTTTTTCATTCAGATATTGATCTACCGCAATCAATGAATAGGTGTAGATGGAATTAAACATGTTAAAATACCTTTTGTTTGTGACATCACAACAAAGATTATGAACACCGGAGATTAACCATACATTCTCTATAAAGATTAGTGTGTCTATCCTCACTGTAATTCATAGAATAGGAGTGTGATGCTGTTATCTTTTATTTACTAGTCTATACTAGTGAAATACTTAGCTTACTTTTATGTGATATCATATCTGATATATTTTGCTTTATAAACCAGTTCTTTTCGCTTACATGTCTCTCATTTCTATACGTATGAAAAGGATCAATAACTCACAAACATCGAGATTAGGCGTATACATTGATTAAGAATTACTTTGACTCAGTTAAATATATTTTAAGCAAAACATTTTCTCTATGATTGCTTATATATATATACACATACATACAATATATATATTGATGTATGTATATATATTATATCTAACTATATATAATATATATATATATATATAGATATATATATAGTATAATATATATATATATATGTATGTATATATAATATATATTATATATAATAGATATATATATTTATTATATTATATATATGTATGTATATAGATATATAATATATATATTATATATATATATATATATATATATATATATATATATATATATATATATATATATATGATACGCAGCGACATTTGCATTCGGGCAATTTTGTAAAAAACACTTATTTTTATATCTCTGAATGCTTCAAAATAGGATCTGAAGTAGACATGCGTGCTTACATACATTTATACATAAATACCTGTGCATGCATGTGCGTGTACGCTTGTGAATGTGAATGCATGTATGTATGCATGTATGCATATACATGTACATACATATGTATATGCATAAATATGCGTGTGTATGCATGTGAATGTGCGTTTGCATATATATATATATATATATACGTATACTATATATTTACATATACATACACACACACACATATATATATATATAGTGTATGCATGTGTGTATATATACATGTATATGTATATATTATATAAATATATATACATATGTATGTATATATTATATAAATATACATACATATGTATGTATATATTATATAAATATATATACATATGTATGTATGTATGTATATATGCATGTGTGTGTATGTGAGTGTATCTGCATATATATTTAAATGCACATTTGTTGTCTATACAAATATATATACATATGTATATGCTTATACACACACACACATATATATATATAATATATACATTTATATTTATATGTATATATATATATTATATATATATATATATATATATTATATTATATATATATATATATATATATATATATATATATATATATAAAACCCTCCAAAACTCATGCCGTACATATACTACGTATTTTCACGCCTCTCCTTAAAAAAATATTTTTATCTCCAAATTCATGTTTATGCATTATGCAGTCTATCATGCGCAGTTCCGTAGGCTGTAGAACTTAACAAACCTGCCTACAAATAAGTTGGATCATTAGTTTTAAATATATTTCGGATAAAAATATTCTTTAAAAAATATATAAAGAAAGCGTGGATTGTCAGCTGAATATTGGAAACGTATGAGAGTAAAATCTTCTAAATATAAAAAAAGAAATTTGGTGAAAAAATGCAATAGAATTTTAGTCAATTGTTAGTTTCTTTCATTAACGAAATAGGAACCAATTTTTAGTTTCACAGCTTCTTTGACACCTGATCTTAAGATGTATTTTAATTATTTTTCTAAACAACTTACGTATCCCAAAAATACAAATATAAATGAAAATGATGTACAACCATACATATTTGATATAGTGATTCATATTTGTGTGTGTGTGTGTGTGTGTGTGTGTGTGTACTTTCACACATGCGCACAATTATACATACATCCACTGATATATTCACATATCCACACTCACATATAAACAATAAATATATATATATGTGTATGTAGGTATGTGCAAAATATTTCTAAATTCAACGTAGTATATTTTTTAAACATTCATTTAAATTCCAATGAGGGTACTGCATTTCCTGCTTGGAAATTCTGTCAAAGAATTTTGTGGGATAAAAGAAATAAAAGGCTCTAAATTTATCTAAAATTATAAACGAATAAATGTACACATGCATACATATCTAAATTCACACACACACGTATATTATTCCAAATTTAGCAACAAAAATAAGACACGAATTTTTTGTGAAGACTTAAACGTAGAACTAATTGATGTTGTACAATTAATTTTTTTAGCTGATTAAAACACGAAAAAAATTAATACGTCACTTTTTATACTGATATATCCGCTAATGATCAGTGTAGTTTTTGATATCGGAAACTTTTCAAAATCATTTTTTTGTAAAATAACTATTACAGCAATACAAGGGCGGAGAAGAGTTCTCTGAACTTTTGGATGGAACTCATAGTAGCTTTTGTTCCGGCATTCTTAATTCAAATCCTGCCGAGATCAGCTACCAGTCCTGGCTGCTGTGTGGTAAGAAGCCTGCTTCTCAACCATATATATGTTTGTATAAAATAATTAAATTTATAATTGTTCAATTTATTGTTTTGGCTTTCATTTTATATATATATATATATATATATATATATATAATATATATATATATTATATATATATATATATATATATATCTCCCTCTCTCTCTCTCTCTCTCTCTCTCTCTCTCTGTATAGATCGTTAGCCACTGCACACAATTTTTCTCTCCTTGTTTTTTCTGTGTCCCTTTCTGTAGAAGAGCGTAGGCTCGAAACGTAAAAGACCTTTTCTATTCCTGAGCGTTATACTAATACATCTGTTTGCTTTGTACACCACCTGTCTTCGTCTTTTGTTTCTTTTTTCGTAGACTCTCCCTATATATATATATATATATATATATATATTTATATATTTATATGAAAACGAACAGCTTGACTGAGAGTTCTGAATGTAAAATATATTAAGCACCAATTATGTTTATACGCGGTTGTTGCTTTCTTACTGAAGCATTTCCATCTGGACATGCATTTCATGGGTTGTTAGCGGAGAGAACTTGGGAATGTTTAGAATTGGCCATGTTAAAAGAATAGAATATAATATTTCACTAAGAATCCTACAAGTGGATAATTGTCAGAAACGGTAGCGTATCCGACAACATATACTGTGGTCATTAACAATGTGAATTTTCAAGTTCCATTGCGGTCGACTTTCCTTTCGAAGTCGATAAAACATATCGATATAATCAGTTTTTTTCCACTGCGAACGAACAGAAAAGATCACAAAAATCAAAAAACAAGCACGAAAGCAGTAGAGCAAAACTGAAGCATCCTGTTATCCTCTGTTTTTTTTTCCCTTAACATTAGGAACCATTATTATACACATTGATATATTCGGATAAATATTCTCATCTTCTTTGTTACAATCGCAACGTTACAACCGTTGTTTTCTCCGGCCTTCTTCAGACACCTATCACATTTGGCCACCTTTCTCGGAACTTCGAACTCAAATGTTTATTAACTTTACAGAAGTGAATTATCCTGATTCCTCATTTTAGTAGTTATAGACTGAATGTTTTAGTCATAATTCTCTCCAGCCCTCTTCGGGTGCTCTGTCATATTTGGTAAATTTTTCTGAATTTGGAATTTAATTTGGAATCTAACCCGTTATTAAATAGCTATTTCTTTACTACCCACAAGAGGTTAAACACAGAGAGGACAAACAAGGACAGGCATAGGTATTAAGTCGATTACATCGACCCTAGTGCGTAACTGGTACTTATTTAATCGACCCCGAAAGGATGAAAGGCAAAGTCGACCTTGGCGGAATTTGAACTCAGAACGTAGCGGCAGACAAAATACCGTTAAGCATTTCACCCAGCGTGCTAACGATTCAGCCAGCTCGCCGCCCTCCGTTATTAGATACCATTCTGTTGTCCATACCAGGGATATTCTCCTATTAATTATTTCCCTTCTTGTGATATCGTTTGCTCATTGCAATTACAAGAGTGTGTGAAAGGATTGACAATAGATGATGAATGTAAACATTGAGTAAGCGTAAAAGGTTTTAGTTTATGAGGTGGGTGGAGAGCAGCTACTGTTTAAGGCGGAACTGTTTCTTGCGCTCGTAGCAAGCTATGATTACCACCCAAGTGGTGGTTCAGTCCCTCGTCCTCTAAAAATTGTCACTTTGACAATTACGATCAACGGAAGAGCTTGCTTGTGAAATTAGCGTGCAAGTGGCTGAGCACCCCGCAGATACGTATACGTTTAAAGTAGTTCTCAGGGAGATTCAGCGTGACACAGAAAGAGACAAGGCTGGCCCCTTGAATTACAGGTACAACTCATTTTTGCTAGCTGAGTAGATTAGAGCAGCGTGAAATGAAGTGTCTTGCTCAAGGACACAATGTGCCGCCAGGGATCGAACTTACGAACTTATGATCAGGAACCTAATACCCTAACCGCTAAACCACATGCTTCACTCCTCTAACTCTAGTAATCCCATTTTGGATACTCTTTTACTATTTTATTTGTTTCAGTCATTTGACTGTGGCCATGCTGGAGCACCGCCTTTAGTTGATCGAGCAAATTGACCCCAGTACTTATCTTTTGTAAGCCCAGTACTTATTCTATCGGTCTCTTTTGCCGAACCGCTAAGTAACGGGGACATAAACACACCAGCATCGGTTGTCAAGCAATGCTAGGGGGACAAATACAGACACACAAAACACACACCATATATTATATATCATATATACGACGGGGCGTTCTTTCAGTTTCCGTCTACCAAATCTACTCACAAGGCTCTGGTCAGCCCGAGGCTATAGCAGAAGTTACTTGCCCAAGGTGCCACACACTGGGACTGAACCTGGAACCATGTGGTTCGTAAGCAAGCTACTTACCACATGGTTCCAGGTTCAGTCCCAGTGAATTAGTTGAATTAATAATCGGTGGGTTGAGAGGTGTTCTATGTTTCTTCACGACTGCAAAGGCACCTGAAGGTATTATTGGTTTGGTGCATAATTATTGCGGCTTTTTTTCAATAAATTTTATTCAACAAAAACAATAACAATATTTAACAAAATCATCAAATGACAGTCTGACCGTCTGCCAAGCAAATGGGAAGCAGTAATTGAAGGAGATGGTGTATATGCTGTGGAATAATCATTTAAAAATGTTTTTGTTGAATAAAATTTGTTGAAAAAAAGCCGCAATAATTATGCACCAAATAGCATAAGTCTTACGAAATTACACCCATCACACTTGCGAGTGTCGGGTGTAATTTATATATATATATATATGAAACATTCACTATTATTTCAAACCTAACAAAATTCATTAATTCGCTATTATTAAGCTAAGCAACTGAATTCATTTGATAACGGATTTAATATGCCGATTCATTAATATAAATAAAAATGAAAAAAAATCGACAGAATCATTGAATCAATAAAATAACTATTTGAAACTTTTAAAAAAGTATTCTATGATAAATCAAAAACATATTCTTCAATTACTAATTCTGTGAATTATTTGCTGATATATTCATATTAAAACACGAATAATCATTTTAAAATGTCCACAGTAACTGTCAAATGTAGCACATTATATACAAAATATTATTTTTATAATGAAATTGCTGTCAAATTATATTACCGAGATGATTGTCATGAAAGTAATATCCACGTTGTTGAGTTAATTGGTAAACATGTTGATAAGCGGTTTTGTTTTTGAAATTTATTTGCGGAAATAATAAACAGAAAAAAAAATTGAAAGGCATGAAAATAAATAGCTTCATAACTGAAGATAACTGTGTACATATTTCCATAATCCCAATTGAAAAGATATTAACGAATATATTTTACACGTCGCCTGTTTTAAGTATAGGATATGTTGTGGCTAATAAAGCTTCGTTTTGACTAAGTAACAGAGTACATTTTTATGAATGGAGAAAAACGGTACAGGCACAACATCGATTTTCCGGAAACTTTGCTTCAAAAAGCCTTTCCGGATGACTGATTTTTCCGATGTAGGAATGGTCACTGTGATCAACACACTCGAAATTAAACAAATATTAAACTTATTTAATTAAATGAAACACAAGTATTTATGCACTAGTGTAAATTAGTGCGGATTATCAAAGATTCCAGACCATTAGTATCCGAAAAGTCGGTGATGTACGCAGCTTGTTTGCAGTATGTTTCATGATTGAAAAATGATTAACCCAGATATTTACGTATATAGGCGCAGGAGTGGTTGTGTGGTAAGTAGCTTGCTTACCAACCACATGGTTCCGGGTTCATTCCCACTGCGTGGTACCTTGGGCAAGTGTCTTTTACTATAGCCTCAGGCTGACCAAAGCCTTGTGAATGGATTTGGTTGACAAAAACTGAAAGAAGCCCGTCGTATAATATATATATATATATATATATGTATGTGTGTGTGTCTGTGTTTGTTCCCCCAACATCGCTTAACAACCGATGCTGGTGTATTTACGTCGCTGTACCTTAGCGGTTCGGCAAAATAGACCGATAGAATAAGTACTAGGGTTACACAGAATAAGTCCTGGGGTCAATTTGCTCGACTAAAGGCGGTGCTCCAGCATGGCCGCAATCAAATGATTGAAACACATAAAAGAGTAAAAGAGTATATATCAAAAATGTTTAAACCAGATGTATACGTATATAAGTACAAAACCTTAAAAATCTCTTCGAAAACTATGACATAAGTGCCAGTCAAGAACTTTATCGTTTACTTTTTATCCCTTAGTCAGCAAAGAAGCGCACTCGGATTTTTACAGGGCCTTCAGGACTTATGAGAGTGAAAGAGTTAGGAAGTTATTCTCAAACTATAAACCTAGACCGAATGCATACAACAGAAAAGGCTCGAGTGAAGGCGCCCAAATCGTAAGGCGATGACTTTAAGCTAGACGGTGTTAAAAGGAAATTTAATTAGTATACTTTTTCCAAAATATTTGTTAAACTGTTTCCATGTTTAAAACTAGTATGTTTAAACTTGATAGTAAAGGTTTTGTGTATAGCAACATTGTTTTTGGAGAAATAACCGGTTCCGTATTTTCTTTTCAAATTTCTCAAATTTCTTTACCGATATTGTGTCATCTCTTCGCTATGGTGTGAAGAATGAGAGTTCCAGACAGGGGAAGGTAATCAGTTTTTTTTTCGGCATATATGTATATATATATATGGAAAAGTTCACGAAAAAAACAAAAGATGAAGACAGGTGGTGTACAAAACAAATGGATGTATTAGTATAACGCTCAGGAATTGAAAATGTCTTTTACGTTTCGAGCCTACACTCTTCTACAGAAAAAATCAAGGAGAGAAACAATGAGAGAAAAAATGTATGTACGTATGTATGCATATATGAATATATGGATGTGATAAAACGAAAGGAATGGATCATTCACTTAGCTGTTGCAGGATAGGTCATCCTTCAACTATCCAAGCAATTGCTATGAGACTGGTCTCTGATAAGGGTGTCCGTTTCTCTTTTCCTCTCTCAAATTAGTGATTATTACTGTGTCTAATATAATTTGCATTAACATTTTAACAGTTTATCAATTCATAATTTGATTGATGATGCCATTTGTTACATAAACAATGAAGCAAAGTGAGGTACTCAGCGGTGTTGAACATTAATAAAATTAGCCATCTTGATTGTCGAGTTCTGTTGTGGAGATAAAATCGTGTAATTCAGTGACGGAAAATAGTTTAAATTAGAACAATCAGCAACGATCTTTCAGTAAACGACCCAACGATTAGGATTATTATCTTTACTCGACTTTAATGGGTTTTTATATCAAATATAAGTTGGTGAACTCGCAGAATCGTTAGCAAATTGGACAAATATTTAGTAGTTTTTCTTCATGCTCGTTACGTTATGAGTTCAAAACCAGCCAAGGTCAATTTTGCCTTTCGTCCTTTCGCGGTCAATAAAATAAAGTTCTAGTAGAGCAGTGGGATTCATATAATCTACATGTGTGTGTATGTATGTATGTATGTATATATGTATGTGTTTGTGTATGTTTGTGTGTGTGTGTGTGCGTATGAATATATGTATGTGTTTGTGTGTGTGTATGTATATGTGTTTATATGTAAGGTGATTGCCACTTTTCAGAAGACGGTTACCGTTTCAATTGGTGAATGTCATCATAAGACAAACTCCGTTATAGTTGTTACAAATATTTTCAGGTAGAAAAGCGTTTACGAAGTTCTAGTTTCAAGATGGATTGTTCAATTCTCCATGTTTCAAATGCTTAACGACTGTTGTAGACCACTTCGTTTCAAACCGATCGATTTTCCGTCATCTCCTTCCAGTCTGCGACATAAGGACTTTGATTGCTTTAAAGCTGTTTTGCACGGTATCATCGAAACGTTTATTAGGTTTATGTCATGAACGTTTACTACGCTGCAGCGGCCTGTAAAATAAATGTTTGTTACCCGTCATCCTGCTTCCGAGTAAAGGGCCAAGCCCAAAGTATCTGATTGCGTATGAGGAGAATTTCAATACCGGATGTGCTAGCTTGCTGAAAAAGAATAGCGTCTGAGTTTTGAAATTGCCAGTGGATATTGGGTTGTCCGGAAAGTTCGTGCCGATTTATAGTAGCTTACCTTTCGACTTATTTTAGAACATGGTTGAGTCCATAAAATAGGATTTGACTACACCTCCATTTAGAGCACAATTTAAGCTATCTTTTCGTGGAAGAAGGTTTATGTTCCTATAATCTGTGTTAATTCTGTAACCCTTTAAAATGGAAGATAAGAAAGTTCATTTCTGGCACTTGATGCTTTGGGAACCAGACAAAAATTGCTGCAGCTCGGCTGGGATGTGTTACCCCATCCTCCATATCCACCAGATATTGCTCCTTCGGATTTCCACTTATTCAGGTCTCTGCAGAATAGTCTTAATGGTAAACATTTCAATTCCTTGGATGACGTAAAAAGATACCTTGATGAATTCTTTGCCATGAAACGACCTCAATTCTGGGAAGAGGGTGTTTTCAAGTTAAAGGAAAGATGGAGGCGCATTGTGCAACAAAATGGTTCATATTTGGTTGATTAAAACTGTAATGGCAAGTGTTTATCAACCTTTTCCTTTCCTTTAAAAACCGGCACGAACATTCCGGACGACTCAATATTTAAAATCCTTTTAAAGCAAGTTTGATGGAATTTTGCCAAAGCCTTGCTATGACGATGAGAATGTAGTCCAAGTCGCAGAAGAGAATAAAAGGGAAGTTATGACCGTGATTCATAGACGCTGAGCTTGGTTTGTTTTTATTATGGTGATACTTCGGTCTGGTCACGTAAGATTTTCGAGCCTTCCAAATACATTGCAGGCTTTTTTGATCCTCAGACTTATTTCAGATTCAAGGGATCCATCTCTAGTGAGTTTGCGGTCAAGATAGACGAAAGAGTCTACCTCCAAGCTTGTTACCTGGACGAAAATCGTAGGTCCGACATAGGCCTGACTGGGAGGCTGAGAGAACACAAGATTTGTATTCTTCAGACTGATGGTAAGTCCAAAAACAGTACATGTTCTAGAGAAATACATACATACATACATACATACATACATACATACATACATACATACGTACAAACACACATATACACACACATTCATGTACATACATACATAAATATATATATACTCATTCTTTTACTCTCTTACATGTTTCAGTCATTTGACTGCGGCCATGCTGGAGCACCGCCTTTAGTCGAACAAATCGGCCCCAGGACATATGTCTTTGTAAGTCTAGTACTTATTGTATTGTTTTCTTTTTTGACGAACCGCTAAGTTACGGGGACGGAAATACACCAACATCGGTCGTCAAGCGATGGTGGTGGAGGGGAGCAAACAGAGTCACACAAATACATATATTTATGTTTCAGTCTACCAAATCCACTCAAAAGGCTTTGGTCGGCCAGGAGGCTATGGCAGACGAGACTTGCCCAAGAAGTCATGCGCTGGGACTGAACCTGGAACCGTGTGGTTGGGAAGCAAGCTTCTTACCACGTATCCACGCCTCCGCCTCTCTCACTCTCTTTCTCTCTCTCTTCCTCTCTCTCTCTCTCTCTCTCTCTCTACACACACACACATATATATATAGATAGATATATACGCGAATATCTATTATCTGTCTATCTCTGAAGATATTCACACACATATTAATCCATTTATAAATGCAGATAAAGACGTAGATATACATCCATATACAGACACTCACGCACGCGCACTCACACCCATACAATGCACACGCAAGAAACACATACGCATAACCCACGCCACACACCCACACACCCACACACCCACAAAACCACCCAACAGACATACGGTATCTAGACGTATACAATCTCAAAGAATTTCATTTGCGTGTTTCGCATTTTACGTGATTTCTTTAAGAGCTGATGGCTTTGATATTCATGTATGTTGATTTATTTATATCTAAACATTTTCTTTGTCTCTATGCGTAAATGTCCTTACTTGCATAAATTTACACAAATGTGTACTCTCCTCAACATCCTCCCTCTCTCTTTACATATATATATATATATGAACAACGGACGTTAAATGATGATGGTATAGATATTTATACATCTATCTATCTATATGCATATATCTACATATATATATATACATATACATACATATATATATATATTCACATATATATATACATATATATACACACATTATTCGTAGATATTTATATTATATATAAATATATATATATACATACACACATAATATAATACCTGTATATATAGTACATACACACACACACCACATATATATATATATATTCACATATATATATACATATATATACACACATTATTCGTAGATATTTATTATATATATATAAATATTATATACACATACACACACATATATATAACATGTATATATACACACACACACAACCTATATATATATATATTATACATGTATATATATATATATATACATATATATATGTATATGTATATATATATATTATATATATATACATATACATACATATATATACATATACATACATGCATACATACATACATATATACAAATATGTATATAGTCGGAATTTACAAAAAAAGACGAAGAAAGATATATAAATAATGAACAGTTGTATTAGTTTAACGCTCAGGAATGGAGAAAAAGTCTTTTACGTTTCGAGTCTAAGCTCTTCATCAGAAAGGAACACGATAAAATAAACAGAGGAGAAAAAAAATCTTTAGTGGCTAGCGGTCGATCATGGCGATATATATATATATATATATATATATTATATATATAATATATATATATTGCCATTGTACCTAGGAAGGGTCATTATGCCAATATTATGAATACACGTACTGATTCAGTTCCACACATTTGTTATTAGTCAATCGGTTAAATAGTCAGCTAACTAATAGGGCGTTTGTTTAATTTGTCTAAACAGTGAGTCGTCTGTTTTGTTTTTGTTTGTCATGGGTCCTTTGTTGCTACTTGCAACCTTTTCAATGACTTTTGACTTAGTGCGTTACGAAAGTCGCGTTCGTCTGCTTCAGATCTTACTGCGTGTGTGTGTGGGTGCCAGTGTGCGTGTGTATTTGCGTATGTATGTATGTATGTATGTATGTATGTATGTATGTATGTATGTATGTATGTATGTATGTATGTATGTATTCTGCGTATTCGTGTGTCTTGTGTGTGTGTGTGTGTGTGTGGCGTGCTTTTGTGTTTGTATATATATATATATATATATATATATATATATGTATGCAAGTGCGTGTATGTGTATGTTTGTGCGTGTGTTTGTGTATGTGTGTGTAGAAGACCCAAAGAGTGGCAGGTAACGCTAAGTGTTATGGACAGACCGTAGTTAAACTATTGGTTCGATAGTGATACGAGTGCAGAGTTT
>NW_021823790.1:0-21189 GCF_006345805.1 Octopus sinensis | reverse complement strand
TCGACATTTTTTCGGCCATCCTGGAAAAGTCTTGTGAATGGAGACGGAAACTGAAAGAAGCCCGTCGTGTATATATATATATATATTATATATATATAAGCGGTTCGGCAACCGATAGAATAATTACTATGCTTAAAAAATAAACGCTGTGGTCAATTTGTTTGACTAAAGCCCTTCAAGTTGTTGCTCCAACATGGCCGCGGTCAAATAACTGAAACAAATAGATTAGAGAATAAATGGATATCAATATTAATAATTGCTAAAATTTTTATTTTTTCAAATTTCTGAGCGAACGGAATATAGGTGTGCAAATAATTTTGAAAGAAACTAGATTTTCAAAGAAAACATAATATATTCTCTAAAAGTATTTAAATATAAATATGGAAGTTTCGCTTTCAGTTTAAGCTTAAGCGGAGTGATAGGAAAAGTAGACACAAAACTTTAAATTTAGACTACATTTTCAGATTTTAAGATATTCTATTCTTTTATTCTTTCTCTTGTTCCAGTTATTTGACTTTGTCCGTGCTGGAGCACCGCCTTTAGTCGAACAATTCGACCCCATTACTTATTCTTTGGAAACCTAGTATTTATTCTATCGGTCTCTTTTGTCGAACCGCTAAGTTAGTGGGACGTAAACACACCAGCATCCGTTGTCAGGCGATGGGTGGGGGACAAACAAAGACACACAAATACACACATACATACATACATATATATTATATATATATATATATACATATACTCGATGGTCTTGTTCCAGTTTCCATCTACCAAATCCTCTCACAATTCTTCTGTTGGCCCGTGGCTATAGTAGAAGACACTTGCTCAAGGTACCACGCAATGGGACTGAATCTGGTACCATGTGATCTGGAAGCAAGCTTGCTTCTTCTTACACAGACACGCCAGTCTGATAGCTTAGCTTTTGAATCTTTCGTCATTCGTTTTGATTGAGGCACTATAACGTACATTCAAAACTGTTCTTTGCTATTTCTCACTTAGAGCCATTTCGTACAGATTCCTACGAATCATGGTTTTGTTTCTTCAAAAAGTAATGAGTATCCATTGAACTGAAATATTCTTCAGCTTAATCGCTAAACTTTCAAACTGCTACAACCCTCCAACAATACAAAGTTATACATGTCCTTCGGTGTTAACTTCGTGTCCAGTTATTTATATGAGACGAAGTCATAGCTAGATACACTCTGAAAATGTACTGCGGCCACCATAAAATATTTCTTTAAAGATAATTATAAAATAAATGGAAGAAAGAGATACGATAAGGATCAAAGCAAACAATGTAATTAATATTGGAATCTTAGATAATGGGGAGGCGGAAATCTAACTCGGCTTTCCTGAAAACCGATAAAGATATATATATACATATATATATAGAGAGATAGGTGCGTCTGTGTATGTATGTGAATGTATATGCGAGTATATATATATATATATTTATACACATATGTGTGTATGTATATATCCATGTATATATGTATGTATATACATATATACGTTAACTATAAATACGTTTGTACAAATACACACACACACACATAGCGTTGCTATTATCAAAAGTGTCGAAAGTCCAAATCGTTGTTTTTTTTAGAAAACTAAAAAATAGTATCACCATTCGATTTCTTTTTACTTTAGCAACAGTTTCATCTTAACAATAATACTTTGTTGGGTGAATAAAATCGTAAATCCATGTATGTATGATATTTTCAGTTAGAAATATTTTTGCAAAACTATCGTATGCGAAACTTACTACCCTTTTGAAAAATGCCAAACCGTCGTACCAGACTTAGACAATTTTTGATATCTTGGCATCTGAAGCAGCTGGAGATACGGTAGTTTGACCAAAAGAACCGGCTATCGCAAGCGAAATTAAATCTTTTTCTGTTTTTGGAACAGAGAATATGGAAGCACATAAAACTATAAATAATAGCACATAAATAATAGGTTGAAGAACCTCTTAAGATTGAAAAGTTCGAAGTCCCCGTTGGGATTTGAACCAATATTTCCCGCAGATATGATGGGCGTTTACCACTGGACTAAAGCAATTCTTGGAATTCCCACATCTGTTTCGAACTGTTTCTTACCAGCGAGAACTGTATGTTGTGGACATACACAAACTTTCGAGAGAACGTGAGATAATTCTATTTTGGAACTGTGGATCTCGAAGCACATGAAATATTTGATTAAAAAAACACTTTAAATGGAAAAAGCCGAAGGCTGCTTGTGAGGCCCAGATCTCCTTTTGCACATTGGTGAAGATGCGCATGTACAAGAAAAATTTCTATTAATAAAAACAAATAAAGTTTATACAGTTCTATATTTAAGAGATGAGGGATTATGTACATTATTTACAGTATTTCCATTTGACGGATAATCGTCCTCATCTTGTTTGTTGTTAACATCCAGCCTTCATCGAAATATACCTTAGAAATGAGAACCCAGGTTCGAAATTTCCCCAAGACACCTGATGAAGACTGGAGGGTATATCAGCCGAAACGTTATGTTAACAACAAACAAATGAGGATAAATATCCGTCAAATGTAAATAATGTAAATAATGTAAATCAAGGTTATATTTTGCTCCCGCACCTTTCACAGACATCTTTCACTTTAGTAAGATATTACTTCTCATGACTTACACGATGTGTAAATATTCTAAAGCAGAAATACGATTGTGTCATTTTTATATGTATGTTTATCGTGACTGTTAACTAAATACATTTATTCAGTTTTAACACCAGTTATATATTTTATTACATTACGTAAATACATACAAAACAACAGAAAAATCTCAGAAATCATGTAAATATCTTAAGATTTATTTGATAAATTGGATAAAAAAAATATTAAAAATACGAAGGAAGACAAATACGACCATTTTATTACAAAATGTTAACGACGCAAGCAGAGATTTTATGATATAAGCAATTTCCTGTCTCTCCTTTCATTCCATCACGTCAGAAAAAAAATACAAAAATCTAACACTCAGATATATTTCCTTGCGATTGCCAAATATTCTTATAAATTTCCTTTTCTGGCCATTCCACAAAGATGCAACATTCGCCGTTGTTTTCTAACAGAGAAATCCGAGACCTTAACGTCTATACAATCATATTTAACAGGTTCGTATTCAATCTGGCAAGGGAAAAGCTTTCCATACGGAATTAGACTTCGGAGAAAGCTCTCCCCCATCGACACTACGTGTCAAAAACACATCATTGCGCCATCATTGACGTCATCGGATTGTAGAAATCATTTGTTTCTGGAACTACGGATACTGAATCAGTTATTCACAGACCCTTAATGACTGCATATAATAGCTTCAATTTTGACACAAGGCTTGCAATTTTCATGGAGGTGGCCAGTCGATTACATTCCACCTTACTACTTAATCGGCATTATATTTTATCAACGGCGAGATGGCAGAATCGTTAGCACGCCGGGTGAAATTTTCTGCGGTATTTCGTTTGCCACTACGTTCTGAGTTCAAATTCAGCCGAAGTCGACTTCGCCTTTTCGGGGTCGATAAATTAAGAATCAGTTGAGTACTGAGGTCAATCTATTCGACTATTTCCTTCCACCAAATTTAAGGCCTTGTGACTATAGTAGAACTGATCATATTTTATCGACCCCGAAGGGTTAACGGCAAAGGTAACCCCGGTGAAACTTGAACTCAGAACGTAAAGAGATGGAAGAAATGCCGCTAAGCAATAATCCTGAATCGGCCCGATCGCTCCCTTGTGTCGACTTCAGTACCTGAATGGTGCTTTTTTGTTTCGACCCAGAAAGGATGAAATCAAAGTTGGCTCCGGTGGGATTCGAACTGATAGTAATTATTGTTTCTAATACAGACTCAAGGCTTGGCATTCGTAGGAGAGCACAAGTCAAGTACACCGACCTCAGTGCTTAACTGGTATTTAATGAAAGAATGGTGTGCAAAGGTGACCTCAGCAGAATTTTAACTCAGAATTTAAAAAAAAGACAAACAGGAAAAATGCTGATGCAATAACGGTTCTGCTAGCTAACCTTAAGAACGACAAACAATCCATTCTAGGGAAAGAGACTAGTAGATTATACATCGATCCCAAAACTTAACTGGTACTTATTTCATCGACCCTAAAAGGATGAACGGCAAAGTCGGGCTTGGAGGAATTTGAACTCAGGAAGTAGAGGCGGACAAAACAGTTCTAAGCATTTTGCCCCGCGTGCTAATCATACTGCCTGTTCGCCGCCGAATGGCAGGTAATAAAAATGATAATAAATCCACAGGGTGTTTTGAAAGGCAAAGAAAATACGGATAAAGCCAAATAAAAATGCCAAAAGAAATAATGTTATTGGCAGGGTGTGTTTTAGTTAATATTTTTAGATATTTACTCATTCGTTCCGTTGTTTCAGAGAAGCCAAATCAAATTTTTTACGTTCCACGGTGTTACTGATGTCCAGTTTTTAATTACTTGGAATCATACAAATTTCAAAATAAATATCGTTATTATGTTTTGATTTATTTTCAAAGAAAAGCTGGTATCAAAAATGTACATGCATATATAACCAACAAAATGAAATAAAATAAAATAAGCTAAGAAGAAAGAAATATAAAATATTAAAACAAGGTAGAAAACGTTATTTATAAGTACAATAGTTATGGCGTTCAGTTTATGGCAGCGTTCACGTGACACTTTTGTTTGGCGTAGTTATGTCGTCAGTTCAATTTCTGACAGTGGCCACGTGACGCTTTTGTTTATACAATAGTAACAAAGAGTTGTATGATTAAAACCCCGTTTTTTTTTTGTTTGTTTTTTTTATATTCCTCTATCTTTTTGTTTGCTTTCTATTTTTAATGCAGCCCATTTTCACCAAGGAACTGATAAGAAGGAGTGGGACAAGCAAAATCATATATATATATATACATGTGTGTATGTGTGGTGTGTGTAGATGGATAGATAATTTCTTTTTTTTATTTATATTTAACTTCTATTTTGCAGAATTTTGTTCCGGTGTGTGAAATGCTACCCGTTTCTTTTCTTTACGAACGAAAACGAATAAAATGACGAGAACAAATAACAATTGTCAAGCGCATGTATATCACACATACATAGGTACATACATACATACATACATATATATATATATATATATATATATTATATATATATATATATGTAATGTATTTATAATATATATTATACATATATATATATATATATCTTTCTATAAAGTGATTGTGTACATCTAGTGAGAGAGGGGGAAAGATAAAAATTGAGAGAGAGAGAAAGGAAAATAGAGAGGGGGGGAAGAGAGTAGGCGAAATATATCGTATTGTTACAAAAAAACCCGGATGGTTTCAAAATGAAAAATGAGAAAAAGAAAACAAAAAATAGAAGAGAATCATCCAATTACAACAGCAGCGTGCTGTTGCTTAGTTTTCCCCCTGAGCTCAGTTTCAACAAAAGACATTCCTGCTAGACCGTCCCATGCTTTTCTCAGGCTTATATATATTATATATATATATATATATATATATATCTATATATATATATATATATATATATATTATATATAATATATATATATATATACACACATACATTATATATATATATACATACGCACACACAAACACACATATATAAGTATAATCTAGACTGATAGACAGATGGAATGTTCAGGGAGGGAATGTCCACCATTCTACCGCTTCTTCATCAGGGATCAGAAGGGGATAGAAAATAAGAACGTATAACCGTAGCCTATCGCTTTCTCCATCATCCCTCTCTGAGAGGCTGGCAATTTATATAACACCAAAAACGAACGAACAACTTTTGAGGTGGCCTCGGTTGGATTTGAACTGAAAATGCAGAGAGCCTAATTAGACGTCACAAAGATTTCAGTAGCAGACGCTATTGACGCAACCGAAACACCACCATAATTATGGTAGATTATTACAAAGAATAACACGGTGTATATTGGTAAGAGAAACGTGAAAGAATTTCGGATCTTCATGGATTATGACATGTTTTATTCTCCCTCCTCAAGGATGTAAAGCCGGGTAAAAAAAGGCAATGGAACGACACCTTGGTTCCGACGTGAGCACTATGCATTCATCAAAAAACACTTGTGGATTACATTCCTCTATCTATCTATCTACCTATCTATCTATCTATCTATCTATCTATCTATCTATCTATCTATCTGTCCGTCCGTCTGTCTGTCTGTCTGTGTCTATCTGTCTATCTGTCTGTCTGTCTGTCTGTCTATCTGTCTCTCTATCTATCTCTCAATTTATCTATTTGTCTACCTATCTATCTATCTATCTATCTATCTATCTATCTATCTATCTATCTATCTATCTATCTATCTATCTATCTATGTGTCTGTCTGTCTGTCTATTTATCAGTCTCTTTCTTTAATTATCTATGTATCTATCTATCTATCTATCCATATATCCATCTATCTATCTATCTATCTATCTATCTATCTATCTATCTATCTATCTATCTATCTATCTATCTATCTGACTGAACCAGACTCCGAGCAATTTAACCGGTCCGTCGGTCCAGTGTCCCACGATGGAGACGTTGTTGGATGGCATGAGCTTGCTTCTGCCGTCCAACAGCGTCTCTATCGTGGGACATTGGACCGACGGACCGGTTAAATTGCTCGGAGTCTGGTTCGGTCCGGACCTCCAAATGGGGCGAAATAATGACTAGGGTAGCCACTCTCAGCCAGCAATGAGCTGAGATGAAGCTATTCCTAAAAGGTCGGGCGGAGGTAGCGAACGCGTACATGGCATCCGTCATCAAGTACCGTCTGACCGTCGTGCCTTGTCCCGACCCTACCATCACCAAACTGGAACGCATACTCTTCCGCTTCCTGTGGAAGGGAAGCGTTCCGATGGTTAGGCGATCCATTTGCTATCAACACCCGCTAAATAGAGGGTTAGGCATGCCGTGGTTGATGATGCGCAGACATGTGCTGAGACTGCGACATCTCTGGCGCTTCATAAATGATGGTGAATAGGTGTGGTTGCCTTTCGTGCGATGCGCTTTCCCGCAGCTCGTTTCCTTCGCTGAACTACAGTCGTGGATCAAACAGTGACCGAGGCTAGGCGAATGGCACCGCGAGTGTCGCGTTGCTCTCAAGCAACTCTGCCGCCCGGGACCACATTTGTGTGACTTCATTACAACAAAGGCGTTCTGCAGAGGATTAGTGGAGGGGAGATGCGACGAAGTTCTCGGGCAGAATCTGGGCGTCGACGAGAGACACCTGACCCGTTTCTTCGGGACAACTTTCGGGCCAGGACCTATGGACAATTACAAAGATCCCAGGCCTGGCAGTGCTATCGAGAAGCATTACCTGTTCAGGATAAACTCTACAGGCACGGTTCGAGACGCACTGGACCGACTTGCCTGAGATGCGGTGTCCAACCATTTCGGACCTGTGGGCTGCTGTCACGTGTGGTACGAGTCCGCCTGTCGGCCGAGTCTATTGAGTGAATTGCACTGCCCCCTTCCCTCAACCGGGAAGGCAAGGCAGTTTTCATCGTACTGGTGGCTATGGTGAAAGAATGTGTGGTGGACTCGAGCGAAATGATTAGAGACAAACACTTACCTCTCTGGTCAATCGCTCATCAACTTTTTCAAGTACCACTTGAAAAGGAAGGTGAGAATGGAGAGGCAAAAGTTTCAAAAAAGGTGGGTGAATGTAACAAAGATGGTGCGTGCGAGTGACGAAACCACTTTGAGCATGATCCTGTAAATCGTAAAAGAGAGAGAAGAGAGAGAGAGAGAGAGAGAGAGAGAGCACTTTGCTCTCATGTGTTTATTTCCTCCCTGGCTGAGGTTACTGTGATCTTTTCTGTAGGCTTTTCTTTCCACATATGAACCTAATCTTGTTTGTTACTTTAAAAAAAAAAATTCTTTCTGTGATACGCGATCCCTTTTGATCGCTGTTTTTCCCGATCCCTTTTATCGAAATTTTACATTTGTTTCCTTTTCTTTTCTTTTTCCTTTTCCATCTAGGAAAGAAAAGCTCTACATATGTATTTGTCCCCTCTATGTCCAGCCCTGTGTGGCCAATAAAGAAAGTTATCTATCTATCTATCTGTCTGTTAGTCTGTCTATCTATCTATCTATCTATCTATCTATCTATCTATCTATCTATCTATCTATCTATCTATCTATCTATCTGTCAATCTATCAGTATATCGCTTGTCTGACTACCTCTCTATCTCTCACTCATTATATTCACTTACAGATGTGTGCGTGTGTTCCTGTGAGTCTATGTGTCTGTGTTTCTACGTATCAGTGAGCAGGTGTGCGCGCGTGTGCGTGTCGAACACAATTATACAAGTTTCACTTGCGCCTACGCACAAAAAATTCCACAATTACTTATATCTGTGTCACATATAAATATACCAGGTGCCCTGTACTGTACAGGTTTCAAGACTTGGAAGACA
Organism: Octopus sinensis; assembly: GCF_006345805.1. Taxonomy (NCBI): domain Eukaryota; kingdom Metazoa; phylum Mollusca; class Cephalopoda; order Octopoda; family Octopodidae; genus Octopus; species Octopus sinensis. The sequence goes on along the minus strand of NW_021823790.1, from coordinate 12,723 downwards.
AAAAGCACAGTCTGGTTGGCATGTAGTACGTACATGCGTGTGCGTATGTGTGTGTGTGTATATATGTAATATAATATATATTATATATATATAGAATGGTTGGTATACTGTCAATCTAACGTGAACGTGACAGTAGGGGGTTACACCACCGCTGTTTAGCCCTAGGAAGCATCGACGCCTCCTAATGGCTTTGACCTTATATACATGTCCTTATATACATTTACGAAGGGGAGACAAAATTATATATATATATATATATATTATAATATATATATATATATATATATATATATATATACATATATGTATGTATGTATGTATATATTCATGTATGTGTGTATATATATATGTATATACACATATATATATTTCTTTACTACCCACAAGAGGCTAAACACAGAGGGGACAAACAAGGACAAACAAACGAAATAAGTCGATTACATCGACCCCAGTGAGTAACTGGTACTTAATTTATCGACCCCAAAATGATGAAAGGCAAATCGACCTCGGCGGAGTTTGAACTCGGAACTTAACGACAGGAAGAGCTGGGTGATAAGTCGCTTGCTTTCGAACCACATGGTTCCGGGTTCAGTCCCATTTTATAGCCCCTTGAAAAAAGTGTCTAGTTCTATAGCTTCGAGCCGACTAAATCCTTCTCAGTGTATATATATATATATATATATATATATATATATATATATATATATATATATATATATATATTTATCTTTATTTATAGAGAGACCGTTAGATAGACAGATACATTTTATAAATAGATAGATATACATATGCATACACGTACATATATATATACATACATATACACTAGAGACACGTATATATATAAATATGTGTGTAAGTGTATGCATGTATACATGTTTCTATATATACTTAGGGATATATATACATGTAAATATTTATAGGTATATATATATATAAATATATATATATAAGCATATATATACATATATATGTATATACATATTATTATATTAGACATTTATACACACATAAGTATATACATATAAAAAAATATATGTATGTATATATATATATATATATATATATATATATATATATATATGCATATATATAATTATACATTATGTTATTATTATCATATCTATATATGTATGTATACACAATCATATAAATTATATTTGCATATGGAGGAAAATGCATGTAGATTTGCACATATTGATGCATATACAATTATATATTTGAGGCTGACAATGGTGTCTGTGTGTGTGTTTCGGGAAGGGCGCGAATGCACACAGGCGCGCACACTCGCATTCACGCGCACACAACTATAGTGAAAGACACACATCAGTTGATAGGTATATACATAACATTCAGACGCATAGACATATACGTACATATGCGGCATAGACATTTACGTATATATATTATATATATATATATATATATATATCTATATATATATATATATATATATATATACATATATATATATAAGCGCATTGTGTGGGTGCTTTGTTGTCTAGCATTGCTCACTTTCTGCTGAGAGAAGTGATAGGGCGATTGAAAAGGAGAGAGGACGACAGAGAGAGAGAGAGGAGAGAGAGAGAGGGGGAAGGACGGAGAGAGGAGAGAGGAGAGAGAGAGAGAGAGAGAGAGAGAGAGAGAAGGAATGAAAGAGAGAGAGAGAGAGAGAGAGAGAGAGAGACAGACAGACAGACCAATAGAGAAAGTGAAAGCGAGACAGGCAGACAGACAGATAGATAGAGACAGAGAAAGGAGGCGGAGGCAGAGAAAAGTAATGGAATGAGGGGAAAGATGATTAGATAAAAGGAGGGAGAGAGAATGAGGGTGAGACAGACACAGAAGACATTGAAAGAGAGAGAGAGGGGGGAAGAGAGAGAGAGGGGGGAAGATTCGGAGCCTAACAGACAGACAGACAGACAGACTCAGACGGTGGATGACGTCAAGTCATGTGACCTAATGTCATGTGATGCTGTGTCATGTGATGTTTTATGTGATGCAATGTTAGGATGTCCCAGGTTAGACTGAACTCTAAGAATAGAAGTCTTCTGTAAAAGGGGGTAGAGGTGTCAGGGTGGTGCTATCGACCTACCCGGGTGGGAGGATCTTAATTCTGAGCCAGCTGAGACACTTATGATAAATAACACGTTATATTCTAGATGTGTATGTGTGTCTATGTCTGTGCATGAATATACGGGTATGAACGTGACGCATGAACATTATATGTATGTATATATATATATATATATATATATATATATATATATATTATATATATATATATAATATATATATATGTATGTATATGTATGTATGTTATGTATATATATAATATATATATAAATATGTTTGTGTATGTCAGTACACATGGGAGTACATGTGTGCATGTATATGATTGTACGTATGTGTCCGGGTGTATGCACATATGAGTGTGTATACGTGTGTGTATGAGTATGTCCACGCTTGTATGTGTATGCGGGTGATGTGTATATAAACGTGTGTTTGCGTGTTTTTGTGTGTGTGGGTATATGTGTGTGTGCGGTTTTGTGCGTGTATTTGAATACGTATGGTTGTGTGTAATATTACATATACAGATGATTATGTGTGTGTCTATGTAGGTTAGCTTGTGTGTGGAGGCGTGACTTTGAGTGTATGTGTCTTGATCTATGACTGTTATTGTGCGCATGCGTGTGTCTTTGTGTACGTATATGCGTATGGTTTAAGCTGGTATGTCAGTTTAAATGTATAGGTTTGTGTGTGTGTGTGTGTGTGAGAGAGAGAGAGAGAGAGAGAGGGAGAGTGTGTATTTTTTATGGTAACTAATTCACTATTTCTGTGTTTACTTGAGAATATGTGTCTATGAGTGCTCGTGTATGTAAGTATGTATAAATATTGACGTGTATGCGTTTATAGACGTGTGAATGTGTGTGTGTGTATGCTTGTATATGAGTGCTGATAAATAGACAGAGAGAGGTATGAGTAGATAGATAGATAAACAGATAAAAAGATTGATAGATAGATAGATAGATATACATACATACATACATACATACATACATACATACATACATACATACATACATACATACATACAGACAGACAGACACATACATACATACATACATACATACATACATACATACATACATAGACAGACAGACAGACAGATAAATAGATAGATAGATAGATAGATAGATAGATAGATAGATAGATAGATAGAGATAGATAGATAGATAGATAGATAGATAGATAGATAGATAGATAGATAGATAGATAGATAGATAGAAAATGTAATGCAATTCTAGAAGTTTGTTAGATCACGTGGTTCAACATATTTTTATAATATTCAATGGAGAAAGAGTAGAAAATAGACTGGAAGTCTTTAGTTGAACTCTAGGCGTACATCACAATGGGTGAGTAATTGAAAAATTGTATACTTAACCCTGAACAAAGTTTAATCAATCGAGGTAACCCATTTTTTACCATCTACGTATTAAAACCCCTTAGCGGAAACAATCTTTTAACGTAGAGGTTTTCAAAACATGGCTGAAAGAACGATGATAATTATTTGTGACCAGAAAATGTCACAAACATCGACGAAAGAACTGTAGTGTGGACACAGTCAGAGACACGCACGCACGCACACACGCACACACATACACACACATACGCAACCGGACACATGTTATGTCTCTGTGTGTATGTGCCTATATGCATATACATATATTTATGTGCATGTGTGTGTGGTGTGTGTGTTCGTGTGTGTGTGTGTGTGTATGTGTGTGTGTGTGTGTATGTGTGTGTGTGTGTGTATGTGTGTGTGTGTGTGTGTGTAGGTGTTTATGTATACATCAAAAAGAAAGAAAAAAGCGGCGTGGTTATGTGGAAAGAAGTATAATTCTCAATCACACAGTCCTGTGTTCTATCCCAGAGTACCTTACGAAAGTGTCTTCTACTATTGCTCCGGACAGAGCAAAATCTTGTGTGTAGACTTGATTGACGGAAACTGAAAGAAGCCCACCGTATACTCTTATATGTGTATGTGTGTCTCTGTGAGTGAGTGTGTATGTGTGTCCGTCTCCTACCACCGTTTGACAACCGGTGTTGGTTTGTTTACTTCTCTGAAACTTAGCTTTTCGGCAAAAGAAACCGATATAAGAGGTACGCGCCTTTCAAAACAATATAATTGAAACCTATTTGTCGTGTATATCTGTTTAAGTGTGTGTGTTGTGTGTGTGTGGTGTGTATGCGTGTCCGTGTGTGGCACGAAATATAATTTATGAAGAACACGGCTAAAATAAATTTAAATGTTTGAAAGTCTTATCTGTGACAGGAAACGATAAGAATATAAACTTGTATCTCGTCGCCTTCTCGATCTGCGCACAAGAATAGCAAGACCAGTTATAACAACAGCTACATCAATAGGAACAACAACAACAAATGCAGCTGCAGCAGCAACAACAACAACTACCGAGGGAAACTGTAACGCGGTTATTCGATCTGCTAGAAATGGCAGCCGAAACCCATTCGAATAAAACCGCATCTACTCAAAATACGAAGGAAGCATTAGATAAAGTATTTCTAATCATGAGAACGCGGTCGTGCTGGATCACAAACATCATAAGGTTTATAAATTTGTTAAAAGGACGAATAGTCAAAGCAAACGCAGGGCTTAAAGGGAGGTATTTTGCTCGACGCGCCGATTGTGACACCAATGTTGGTCATCACTGGCACGTCGACCTTCATCAACACCATCACCTTCACCCTCACCATCACCTTCACCATCACCATCACCACTGCATCTACTGATGCTACTACTACCAATACTGCATTCACTACTACACAGTACGATCACCACAACAATCTACCCCACTTCCATCAATGACGACGATGATGATGATGATGATGATGATGATGATGATGATGCTGATGATGATGAGGTGGGTTAGGGGAGGAGGAGGTGGATTAGGGCAGGATGTGGTGGATTAGATGAGGATGAGGAAGAGGATAACGATGAAGGTGACGATGATAATGATGATGACAAGGATGATGGAGGTGATGTTGACGACGACGACGACGACGATGATGATGATGATGATGATGAGAAGGAGGAGGAGGAGGAGGAAGAGAAGGAGGAATGGTGATGAAGGTGACGATGATGATGGTGATGGTGGTGATAACGACAACGTCGACGACTACGACGATGATGGTGATGATGGTGGAGGTGATGATGATGGTGATGATGACGACGTCGACGATCATCATCAACACCACCACCACCACCATCTTTATTATCATTACCACCACCACCACCATCACCACTACCACCACCACCATCATCATCATCATCATCATCATCCGTCATCATTACCGTCCTTATCATCATCGTCATCATCATAGTAGACTTCTTGCCGAACGACCTGCCCGAATGATTTGTCTCTAGTGATGGAATGTTACATGATGTGCTGTACATTAACTCGCTCCCTTCGTTGAAACCGACGGTGTTTGAACGGGTGCACGGTGTACCACACGTCGGGTGTCGAACTGATCGCAAAGGGTCGTGAAATGAAGGGTTCTACCGGATAACACGACGCATCACCCGTTCAAGGAACTGAAGCCATAATCACGCAATTGTGAAAACAACACTCTAATCACTATACCATACACCCTCGGACTACCATCACTACCATCACCAGTACCACCACTACCACTACTATCACCCATACTAATACCACTACCGGGTAACTATTACCGCAACCACGCCCTCTCTAACCGTCCCCACAACAACACCGACATTAACGACTTTATGGACTGCGCTAAGGTACCCCTAAGCAACAACACTAGTGTGAGCACTGTAATATCCCCACCACCGTCACTGCTACTACCACAACCACCTCTACGAGCAACACTACCAATATCATCTCTACCAACATGACTATCTCCGTTACTATCACTACCTCCTATCACCATCACCACCACCACCACCACCACAACTAGTGTTAATAATTATAATAATCCTTTCTACCTATTTCTTTACTACCCACAAGGGGCTAAGCACAGAGGAGACAAACAAGGACAGACAGACGGATTAAGTCGATTACATCGACCCCAGTGCGTAACTGGTACTTAATTTATCGACCCCGAAAAGATAAAAGCAAAGTCGACCTCGGCGGAATTTGAAGTCAGAACTTAGCGACAGACGAAATGCCACTAAGCATTTTGTCCGGTATGCTAACGTTTCTACCAACTCACCGCCTTAATAATAATAGTAATAATAATAATAATAATAATAATAATAATAATAATAATAATAATAATAATAATAATAACAATAATAATAATGCTATCACCGATGCCATCCTGTCTAACTATCTACCTCTCTACGACCATCGTTATCATGACCACTACTAGAAAAATACCCCATTCACAATTGAAACTGAACACACTACCACACTTACACCACCACCACCATCATCACCACCTTTATTTCCATTAACGTTACCACCACTGCCACCACCCCTACTACAATTATTAGCGCAATCACCTTTTGATCTCACCGAAGAAACCAAATAAGACATTAATCACGGCAACAATAGTACAGAGCACCCCCTCCTCCACCGCCACCGTCGCCGCCACCAACACTACCGTGGCTATTACCACCACTACCAACAACAACGTATATCCTAACGTCATCATTGTCCGGAATGTCGTCATCATCATCGTCATTGTCATAGTAGGCATTATCATCAACGTCAGCATCGTCGCCGCTGCCACTCCCGTCGTCGTCATCATCCTTATCATCGTCATCATTGTCGTCTGCTTCCCTACATTATCAGCAAAACTCTCAACTCGAACGGCCGTCTTCACTATTACCAACATTGTCAACAACAACACAACCATTCTCTTTATCTTATTTGCCCTTTTGATCCTCAATGTAATCAGTATGTTACCAACTTACATCATCATCATCATCATCATTGTCATCATCCTCTTCTTCATTATCATCATCATCACCACTATTCACCACCAATACGACGACCACCACCTCATCAACACTGCCGCCACCGTCGTCATTACATTGCTTATCGACATTGCAAACCACCAGAAAGTTTCACATCTCTTGCTGTCACCCTACACACATCTCTCTCTCCTGATACTCATTCTCCCCACAACACATCCATCACCAGCTGGTAGACTCTTTTCTTTCCCAATTACTCATTCTTACCCCGCAACACTCTGCCGTCCTCCGCACTAATTCCTCTCCCAAATAGGCGATCCCATCCCACACATTCATTCTTATCCCACACATTCATTCTTATCCCACACACTTATTCCCGCAGCATACACTCGTTCACTTCCTGCATACGCATTTCCTGCCACACACTTTTTCTTGTCCCGCAAACTCATTCCCTCAAACTCTCTCATTCCCGTCCCACAAATTTTCCCTGTCCCCACATCTTCATATCAGTCCCTACTCGCATTCCCACTCCAAACTTTCAATACCTTCCCCATACTCATTCTCACTCAGACCCATTTGTGCCTCCTTCACTTCATTCCTGCCTCAAAATAATTCCCTTCAAGTATACACGATTCCGTCCAACTCATTCCTTTTTTTACCTACTTATTTATATCCCATTTTTTCTATTCGACATCTCATTCCCTTCTCCTCTTCCGCACACATTCATTTAGCACGATCATTACTCTCGCAAACGCAAAAAGTCTCCCCCTGCCTACTTCCAGTCTCTACATTCCCAGTCTGTCCCACAATTTCGGCATTAAACCATATATTACACTGTATTTTACCGCTATTGTATTACCGCATATCTTACTAAGTATTGCCCTGTTAACGTTATTTACGACCTGGTCAATTTTTATGATTATATTCGGTTTCACTAAATTCGTAATCACTTCAATTTTCATAGTACAACCTTGTGCAGTTTCTGCCTGATGTCGCTAAATTTCATTCTGTTCCGCTGTTTTTCAGTTATTGTAATCTGTAAATTGTCGTTCGTATTCATTGGTTAATTCGTCAAATATTTTACTTTACCTACATAAGCTGTAGTGTTTACGGTGTCGTATTTCGTACTGCAGTGGTACAATTGCCAGCTCAGTTGCTTTGACGTCACTAGATATTTAACCTCATTACAATTCAGAACTAAGCTGTTATTTGCATTATTTTATCACCTTACTCGTCTGTTGATCAAATATATTCGGTTGCCAAAATATATAATATTTTTCAGCAGTGAACAAGCTGCACCTCACAAATTATATAAGTAAAAGATTGCATTGGTTTTTACGGTCCTCTTTATTTGTTGATCATAGCCCACAAATGAGTCTTCGTTTATATTTCGAAACGAGTGTATATTCTACGTATATCTGTCTTTAAATGTCACACATGTTACCCGAATTAAATTTATATGGTTATCCGTTTCAAGCAACAATGTTAACTTGCAGATTATAGCTTTTCTAGTATATTCCACTTGACCAGCGTCTTGTGAATCCATTGTTGATACATCTACTTTTAGCTCTGTACTGTGTGATTTACAACGTATATACACATATGTGTATCTATGCACGCATGCATGTATATATGTATATATGTATGTCCATCACTCTGTATTACTCTGAGTAATGAGCAATGACTCACCCAGTTACATGTGTGTGTGCGTGTGTGTGTGTGTGTGTGTATGTGTGTGTGCGTGTGTGTGTGTGTGTGTGTATGTGTGTGTGCGTGTGTGTGTGGAAATTCAAGATAAGTCGTGTTCGTTTGTAGTGAATAGTTTGGCGGGTCTACCAGGATTTGTCTGTGTAGCTGGAGGCGCTATATAATACACCCCCACACACACACCTACACCCCCCATATATATATATATATATATATATATATATACAGACACACACAAACACACACTCACACACACATACACACATACACACATGTATATATATATAGGTATATATATATATATACATATATATACATATATATATATATACATATATATATTACACACACACCACAAACACAATATTATATATATATATATATATATATATATATATACGAACACACACATACACACACACACACACACACACCAAACGCATGTATTGGTAGAAGAAAAGCAGTTTTTATTCAAAGCTAGAGCTTTTTCTCCCTTGCTGCACTGAGTATCGTATTTTCGTGTTTCAACTGAGATTACGAAGGCTCATTTTCAATGAATACCTCACTCCCCGCTTTCCCTGCACTTCTCTCCTCCTCTCTCTCATTCGTCCCTTCTCCCTCCTCCCCTACACTCTCTCACACGCTCTTTCATTTATTTCCCCGCTATGTCTCTCCCTCTTTCTTTTCCTGTCTTTCTTTTCTTTTCCCCCCCTCTCTCCCCCATTATCGCATTTTCATTCGATACTCTTTCCTCTTTCGTTCTCATTGCCTTTTCCTCTTTTATACGTCTTCTCTCTCATAAATATACATTGTTAAAATATTTTCTACGTATTCCTCTATCTGTTGTAGAATTTCTTTTAATTACTCGATCTTTCCTCATCACTTTTCGCTCTCCCTCAATCACTAACTATCCGCCGTCTGTCACTTCCCCGCCTTAAACAACATCGCCGTTAAACTCGATCGTTCATTATCACTTTCCTCGCCCTCTCTTCTCTTGTATTACTAGCTTAATCGCTATCTATCTATCTATCTATCTATCTATCTATCTATCTATCTATCTATCTATCTATCTATCTATCTATCTGCCTGTCTGTCTGTCTGTCTGACCGTCTGTCAGTTTCTTTCTTTTTCTTTCCCCTCTCTTCTTTTTGTCTCTGTTTATCACTCTCTCTCTCTCTCTCTCTATCTATCTATCTTTTCTATCTATCTAATAATCTATCTATCTATCTATCTGTCTGTCTGTCTGTCTGTCTGTCTGTCTGTCTGTCTGTCTGTCTATCTGTCTGTCCATCTATCCGTCTGTCTGACTGTCTCTTTCTCTCTCTATATATCTATCTATCTATCTATATGTCTGTCTGCCTGTATGTCTGTTTATCTGTTTCTATCATTCTTTCCACTCTCTTCTCATTATCTCTGTGTATCTCTCTCTTTCTCTTTCACTCTTTCTCTATCTATCTGACTGTCTGGCTGTCTGTCTCTCTGTCCCTCTGTCTAGCTATGTGTCTGTCCGTCTGTTTGCTCGCTCTCTGTCACACTCTTTCTCACTCTCTCTCTCTCTCTCTCTCGCTCTTCTAATTTTCTTTCTGTATATCCATCATTCTATATTTGTTCGATCCTACAAAAAAACAAATACACTCACATTAAAAACTTATACGAACACCTACAAGCACGCTCACGCACACACACACATACACACACACACACACACACTCTCTCTCCTCTCTCTCTCTCTCTCTCTTTCTCCCTTTCTCTCTCCCTTTTCACAACTTCCTCCACCCCCGCTCTCTTTCCAACTCCATCACTTTCTCTCTGCCTGTCACCCCCGCTTTGCTTCTCTCTCTTCATTCTCTCTCTCTCTACCTCGTCCTCCATCTCTTTACCACTGCGGGCTAATCACACGACAGCTGGCCTGTCTAGACGCTATTTACCAGTCCCCATTATTGCCGTTATGACCAACACAATAGATTCTACGTACATGTGAGCGAAGGGGAGGGTGGAAAGGTGAAGATGTCGCGTGTGGGGAGGCACAGAGTCAACCTTTACCTTATTAAAACCACAAAAACCTTCGTTTCAATGTCTTCTTATCTCACTGACAAATCAAACTAACAACTCCCGGCAACTCCTTCACTAACAACCGCCATCTTGTCAGCGTCTTCACCTCATAGAAATACGGAGAAATACAGACATAGACACACACACTCAAACGCACACACTCAAACGCACACACGCACACACACACACACACACACGCACTCTTGTCTAGCCACCTTAATTATATATATATAGATATATATATATATATATATATATATATGTATAGAGAGAGAGAGAGAGAGAGAGAGAGAGGGACGTTGGGTGTGGTATATATATATATATATATTATATATGTATATATATATACATATATTATATATAATATATATATATATATATATATTATATATATATATATATATAATATATATATATAATATTATATATATATAGATATATATATATATATATTATATATATATATCCGTATACATCCATATCTATCATAGACACACCACACACATATATATGTGGTGTGTGTGTGTGCATTATACATACGTGATCCTACCGTAGCTTTTAAACTTTATGACCACACATAGGAATATATTGAAGCTAAGGGAGAAACTGCAGTAGCCCCTACTCGATCATTCTTCTCCTAGCATCAGTCATTTGCTCGCCTTAAAGATTATGGTTCAACAGAATTGATCTCAGGTACTGTTTGTATTTTGATAGTAAGGTTTTTCGTTCGATCATTTTGTCGAACCGCAAGGTTAGAGAATGTGATGTGAGCAAAGACGAATACAAAGAGGCGTACACTCAAGCATCCCCTACGTACAAGTACACAAACGCACATACTCATGCGCAACCGAGATCCACGTGCCATTCCTATTTACCACAAAAATGCTAGTACATATGTGACTGAGTTTACTTGCATGTATGTCGTTTAATTAATCTATCTTTCTACCCATCTATCTATCTACCTATTCATCCATCCCTCTATCTATCTATTTATCCATCTATCTATCTATCTATCTATCTATCTATCTATCTATCTATCTATCTATCTATCTATCTATCTATCTATCTATCTATCTATCTATCTATGCATCCATCCATCTGTCTGTCTATCTATCCATCTATCCACCTACCCGTCTATCTGTCTATCCGTCTACCCGTCTAACCCTTCTGTCCATACACACGTCTGTCTGTCTGTCCATCTATCTATGTATCTATCTATCTGTTTGTCTATCTATCTATGTATCTATCCATCTACTCATTTATCCATCTACCCATCTATCTATCTATCTATCTCTATATCCATCTACCCATCCATCCATGCCTCCATCCAACCATCCATCCATCTATCTATCTATCTATCTATCTATCTATCTATCTATCTATCTATCTATCTATCTATCTATCTATCTATCTATCTATCTATCTATCACACTCTGTCTTTATAAGTACGAGTGTCGGCTAAATTCTTCATCAGCTGACAAAGATGCTCTTATGGAATGTGACCAAATAGGTCCACACCCTACTTCCATTCGTGTTGCAGCTGCTTGGATCCCTTTGGTGAAGAAGCTGTAATTTTGTTGGTCAAAAAGTCATCAACAGCAAATATGGTATCATCTTCACTGCGATGCTACATCACAAGAGAATGGAGCCAGGTCAGCCGAATAGACTGGGTGAACAACCAGTTCGTCATCCTATGAACTTTTCAGCCCAGCGTCGCAAATATATATATATATATTATATATATATATATATATATATATTACAAATAAGAAAATGGAGAAGCACATTAGTTGGTTCATCAACTTTTGATATTAAAATGTCGACTTATTTATCACAACTACAACTATAAATAACATACATACATATAGTATATTATTCAATGCATATAAGATAAGAATGCAATAGTTATTAAAAAAAAACATGAATATAAATTATAAAATCATTACTGCTGTTTCAGCCTATGGATAATAGTAATTCATTGTGCCTATTAAGTCAAGTTTATT
>NW_021823789.1:5000-20975 GCF_006345805.1 Octopus sinensis | reverse complement strand
TGATTATTGCTTCTGTTTCAGTAAGCCTTCTCACACCTCTACTACTACTACTACTACTACTACTGCTCCTGCTACTGCTGCTGCTGCTGCTGCTACTGCTGCTGCTGCTGCTGATGATGATGATGAAGATGATGATGATGAAGATGATGATGATGCTATCACTACTACTACTGCTGCTGCGACTACTACTACTACTACTACTACTACTACTACAACAAATAATAATAATAATAATAATAACAATAATAATAATAATAATAATAATAATAATAATAATAATAATACAACTACTGCTATTGCCACTACTACTACTACAACCAACACCACTACGCAAGCACACCACCTCACTGTAACATTTTTATTCTCTTTTGAAATATTAAGAAAGATGTCGGTTGAATACTGTCATCACTAATTTTTATGAGCGAAAAAGTGTTCGCCCGTCATTTGCTTCTCTTCCAAGAAGGTTGATAGAAACGTGGTGAGGTATATGTGCGCCTGTGAATGCGTGAGAGAGAGAGAGAGAGAGAGTGAAGGAAAGAGAGGCAGAAAGACAGACAGAGTAAGAAAAAGAGAGAAACAGACAGACAGACAGCGTAAGGAAGACAAAGGGATACACACACACACACACACACACACACACACACACATACACACACACAAAGATAGAAAAGAAGACGAGACACACAGAGAGAGAAAGAGAGGCGGGGAAAGACCAAGAGAGGGAGAGGAACAAACAGACTAAGTAAATAAAGAGAGAGAGATTAAGAGATGGACACACACCGATAGATAGGAAGGAAGAGAGAGAGAGAGACAGAGTAAAGAGGAGAGAGAGAGACGGACACAGAGACAGAGATAGACAGACAGACAGACTGACTGACAGACAGACAAACTGACGGATGGACAAACAGAAGAGTAAGGAAGAGAAAGATAGAGGGAGACAGACAGACAGATAGACAGAAACGGAAAGTGATAGAGAGATTGACATAAGACAGACAAACAGAGAGGCAGAGAGAGAGAGAGAGAGCCAGACAGACAAGCAGATAAAAGGCCTAACTGAACTGGACAGATCGGACAATAACATCCCACCCGCACAGAGAGTTTCATTTACCCACGGGTTTTTCGCTATCAAACAATTGATAAATAAATAAACCATCCAGCCAATAAGCACTTTCTGAGAAGAGAACATTCCAGAAACAGCAGTTCCAATGAGTCATTGCTCCAAATATAATGTCATAACGAGTAGCAGGTGTGGATGTCATTATACAGTAAGGCTTAGGTTAGAGTTAGGGTTTTGGGTTTAGGTAAAGGTTAGGGTTTAGGATTAGAAGAATGTTCAAGGTCTGTGGGGTTGGCTTAGAGATTTAGTACAACGCTTATTAATGAAGTGGGGAGGGGAGTGAGCTGAAGTGGGTAGCGGGATGGAGACGGGTGGAGTGTTAGAGTAGGGATAGTAAGGTGATAGGGTGGATAGAGAGAGAGAGAGAGAGAGAGAAAGGAAGTGGAGCGACGGAGTGTCGAAGTAGAAAGACGTTTGCAGCGGGTAGAGATACACTAGAGATAGTAGCACGATGGAGTTTTGGAGGGCTGGAGTCTGTAGTATGTATGTATGTATGTATGTATGTATGTACGTACGTATGTATGTATGTATGTATGTATGTATGTATGTATGTACGTATGTATGTATGTATGTATGTACGTATGTATGTATATATCTATCTATCTATATATATAGTAAATGTATTTTCTATTTCTATTTCTATGTTTTGTTATATTTGTAATATATTAGGTATAATATCATTGCTGTTGTGTAATGGTTTAATAAAGTATTGATTGGGTATTATCTGATGGTTGATGATTGATTTAGGTATGTTTCTCCATTTTCTCATTTTGTATTATTAATTTACGGTAATAATTTTACCCTTGCCCACATAATACAGTAGATGAATTAATTGCAGCGCAATTTTTAACATTTATGTATTAGTTTTGTTGGGTACTTCTCTAGCAGTATATTGGATATATGTTATCCCATGGAGGGTTGAGTTTACAACCCCTATCTAATTATATATATATATATTTATATGTATGTATGTATGTATGTATGTATGTATGTATGTATGTATGTATATATGTGTATATATATACATGTGTCTATATATATATACACAGACGCATACACATGTGCATGTATTTATATATATAGATATATATATATATATACAAATACGTTTTATATTCGATATGGTACCTGTGTGTGTGTGAGTGTGTGTGTGTATTTATGTGCATGTGTCTCTGAGTCTGTGTTTGTCTCGCAATCATCACTTTACAACTGATGTTGGGATCGATTTCTTCGACTAAAGCCCTTTAAGTCGGTGTTCCAGCATGGCCGCAGTTAAATGACTGAAACTAGTAGAATATTATATATATATATATATATATATATATAACACAGACACACACACATACACTCGTACACACACACACACATATATATACTTTATTGAAAAGCAGCAGAAATATCACAAAAACTGTTACTCAGAGTTTCACATTTCTGTTCGTCGGACAGATTTCTGCTTTTCAATAAAGCATATTACTCTACCTCTGGTATTCGAGTATTATTTTTTCCACCTTGTTTCGCATTTATGTGATTACTCCGGTATATATATATTTGTGTGTCTGTGTTTGTCCCCCACCATCGCTTGACAACCGACGTTGGCGTTTTTACATCCCTATAACTTAGAAGTTCGGCAAAAGATACCGATAGAATAAGTACTAGGCTTACAGAGAATAGGTGCTGGGGTCAATTTGTTCGACTAAAGGCGGTGCTCCATCATGATCGCAGCCAAATAACTGAAACAAGTAAAAAGTAAAAGAATATATGTATACCTACATACATACATACATTATATATATCTATATTACATTAAAAATGAAGTTCAATCTTGCTTGCTGGTTTGCAATGTTACACAGCCAAACCAGCGAATAATGGGAAAATACTTTGAAAGTAAAGTGCCCCTGAAATTTGAATACAAACGGAATAAGACAAGTTTGGCGTAGATCGGACCAGTAGTTATTGAGATATTTAGGATTTGAGGGGGTGGGTATAAATACCCAAAACATTGCATAATGGGAAAATACTCCGAAAATAAGTTAACTCTGAAAGGGAAGAAACTCTAACCTTTCCATAAATATTATGATGGGCAAAATATTTAAAAATAAAAATGACTTTAAAAATATGGAAAATATTTTGTAAAAGACTCGTTCGTAACTTCGGTGTGAAATAGTTTTTTCCTCGTAGGCTTCTTTCGAGCGCATTCAACGTATCTCACCTCTAAAGATTTGACTGCTACTTCTAGCACACCCTGCCACCACATAACAGGTATTTCAGGTCCTTTATCACAAATATCAGGTCGTGCAAGAAATAGCAGCCAAATCTTCCCTTTTCAGGGGAAAGGAGCCGTTTACACTTGATTTCAATGTTACATTCGATGAAAGCATGCGAAATATTCTGGAAAAGGAAAAAAAACACGATACAAAACTCCGTTGCTGGGAAACTCAGATTTTCCGGGTACCTTGAATTATTAGTGACCTAATGAGTCACGAGTAGTCTGGTATATAATATATATATATATATATATATATATAGCACCGCCGTCAGCTTTGCGATTACCGTTTCTACTGGAAACCACACAGCCATGCCTGCACCTATATATACATACATGCATACATACATACATACATATATATAGCCGAAATTGCTAAGATGATCTGGTTCTTGACTGATGACTGAGGGCTTCGAATGTCCCGTCCTGTGGTTCTTGTGTCGTCTCTGTGGTGTTTCATGTTCTTGTCCATGTCTGTAATTATTTTTACTGTTTACCTATATATATATATATATATATATATACACACGTATATACACGTATATACACTATATATACGTATATATACGTATATATACATACATATGCACGCACACACATAAATACATACATAAATATACTCACGCATACACATCCCACTCACACACACACATACACATGCACGCATGTATATATATATATATTTATGAATACATATATACGCAAGTGCTTATGCTGTGTGTGTTTGTGTGTGTGTATTTAGCATTCTATTTAAAAGTAAAGTGACCCTATTGTTGTTATATATTTAGCTATCTTAAAAGCTTTTGCTTCTATTTATATTTATATTTATTTTTATTTTGTATTTATGCTGTTGAAAATATATTTTTACCACTCTATCTTTACCTATCCGCTTGAGATTGTCTATCAACGCTATTCATATACTATCCGATTCCCACTCGCAAATAATCGACCTACTACCCGAATACCCAATTTCGCCCACGCGCTAGCATAGCTGTGGTGTTAAGAAGTTCGCTTTGAAGCCATCACGTCTTGAGTTTAGTACCACCACTGCGCGGCGCCTTGGTCAAGTGTCTTTTGCTATAGTTCCAGGCCGATCGAAGCCTTATAAGTGAATCTGGTAGACTGAAACTGTGTGGAAACTCATCGTGTATATCTATGTACATGTATGTAGGTATGTATGTATGTACGTACTTACGTATGTATGTACGTACGTATGTATGTATCTTTGCATGTATGTATTTGCGAACTATGTATATATTTTTGTATGTACGTATGTGTGTATGTATATATGTGTGTATGCATGTTTATGTATGTATGTATCTATCTATCTATCTATCTATATTTATCATCCCTTTTTGTCGAAGAGCGTAGGCTCGAAATGTCAAAGACTTTTCCATTTTTCCCGAGCGTCAAACTAATACACCTGCTTGCTGTTCCCTCACCTCTCTGGGTCTTTTGCTTTCTGTACAGGCGTGGCTGTGTAGTAAGACGTTTGCTTCCCAACAACTTGGTTCCGAGCTCAGTCCCATTGCGTAGCACCTTGGGCAGGTGTCTTCTGCGATATCCTCGGGCCGACCAAAAACTTGTGAGTGGATTTGGTAGATGGAAAGTAATATAAACCCATCATATTATATACACACACATACATACATACATACATACATACATACATACATACATACATACATGCATGCATGCATGCATACATACATACATACATACGTACATGTATGTCTGTATGTATATATCATTGTATTTGTTCTCGTTCCCCCTCCACCGCTTGACAACTGGTGTTCGTATGTTTACGTCGCCGTAACTTAGCGGTCCGGCACAAGAGAACGATAGGGTAAGTACTAAGCTTAAATAAAATCCCGAGGTAGATTTTTTTTTCGACTAAACCGTTCTGAGCTTGCCCGAGCTGGGCCGCAGTTTAACGACTAAAGCAGTTAAAGATAAATGATGTATATATATATGTCGATTTGTTTGCGTCCCGTAACTTAGCAGTTTCGCAAAAGAGACCGATGGAATAAATGCCGGACTTAAAAAATTAGTACAGGGGTCAAGTGTTCAACTAAACACTTCAAGGCAGTGCCCCAGCATGGCTGCAGCCCAATAATTGAGACAAGCGAAGCACATTATCACGCAGGCACCCACACTCACATGCTTGCACACGCACATACATACACTAATGCACATACATTTATACTGTTCTGACTTGGCTGAAAAGGGTATTCGGGCACTATATATATATATGTAGAGAGAGAGAGAGAGAGAGGCGCAGGAGTGGCTGTGTGGTAAGTAGCTTGCTTACCAATCACATGGTTCCGGGTTCAGTCCCACTGCGTGGCACCTTGGGCGAGTGCCTTCTACTATAGCCTCGGGCCGACCTTGTGAGTGGATTTGGTAGACGGAAACTGAAAGAAGCCCGCCGTGTATATGTATATATATGTGTGTGTGCGTGTATATGTTTCTGTGTTTGTCCCCCAAGCATTGCCTGACAACCGATGAAAGTCGCTGAAGTTTCTAATTGAACTTCGACAGGATTTCTAGAAACATTTAGGAGTTATTAAATATTTTGGTGTTAACCAGTGTATGTAATTTGATTGCGCTATTGTAATCTGTTTGTTTTTGGGATTCTCTTTCTTTTGAGAAAATTTGATGTTAAAATACTGCGCATGTGTGTTTGTAGCTACACACACACACACACACACACACACACACACACACACACACGCATATATATGTATATACATATATACATGTATTTCAAAATGTGACCTCGTGTGCACCGTTGGCGATTTCTTTTCTTCTGTCTTCCCTTCTCTGGATCTTTCCTTCTCCTATGTTTCCGACGAAGAGCTCCGCTCGAAACGTTAAACCCTCCTTCTTTCCTTCTTTCCTGAGCGTCCAATAATACTATATCTGTTCCACGTCCTCGCGTTGTTGTGTTTTTTTGTGCTTTCTTGTTTGGATTAACTTTATATACATATGTAACTTTTCCCTGAGTTTAAGTTCTTGAGAAAGTTCAAGCTGGTTGCTAGGAAGGCAACAAGAATTAAGAGAGTTCCAGGTGTTTGTAAATATGTAATTGAGCCGGTGTGTTGGTTGAACTGTCGATGCATGCATCCAAGTTTGCGCATCTGTTCACATAAGAATCCTATATGGAGAATTTTTTTAATGACTTTCAAATCTTCACTGTGCTACTAATAGATTGGATTTGGTGAATCCCCGCCAAGTGTTTACTCTTTTTCCGTAAAATTGAATATTTCTAGTTTTTGTGCAAATTTGTGCATCATTTGGAGCCACAAGTGATTTAACTGAGGCAGGATTCTTGCAAAATTTCAAGGTCCAAGGTCAGATTTATCATCGAATTGGCTCTCTACTACTTCTGTCAAATGAATCACCAAAATCGACCTTACATCGTTTATAATTTGTACCTGTTTTTTTTTTGTTACGAAATAAGCTACACAAAACATGATTTTGAATTACATGTATTTACTTTATATACAGGGAGGCGCAATAGCCCAGTGGTTAGGGCAGCGGGCTCGCGGTCGTAGGATCGCGGTTTCGATTCCCAGACCGGGCGTTGTGAGTGTTTATTGAGCGAAAACACCTAAAACCTCCACGACGCTCCGGCAGGGGGTGGTGATCCCTGCTGTACTCTTTCATTACTCTTTCTTCCACACTTTCTTCTGTTGGCCTGCTCGCTTAGCCAGCGGGGTGGCGTCATTCAAAGGCTAAAATAATGCGAACGCATTGTGACCAGCGATGTGTAACAACATCTGATGGTCTGGTCGGTCACGTGATCACTTTATATACATATATGTGTTAAAATCTTGATTTTAACATTTCGCTTTACGTCTATGTACTATGCTGGCATAGGCTGGAGAATTATTAATGTAGAAAGTTGGTATCTCAGCTACTAACAGTTGAGGCTTGCGTAATCAAGACGGTGTTTTTAAATTTCCTTATTCTATGTAATCCGGGCAACGCCGGGTATATCTGCTAGCACACACACACATGTACACACACACTCGCACACGCACACATACACCTTGTCATTATCGAGTACGTTGAAAAGTTGGCGCGAAACAAGCAGTCACATTCTGACCAATTGTATAGTATAATTAATAATATATTGCTCGACGATGTGTGTGTGTGTGTGTGTGTGTGTGTGTGTGTGTGTGTGTGTGTGTGTGTGTGCTTTGTGTGTGTGTGTGTGTGTGTGTGTGTGTGTGTGTGAAATAAACCTCAAATAGCTGAATGAATGTATGAGTGTATAACTGAATCCTCTGTCTAGACATATGTGTGCAAGCATGGGTGCCTATATTTGCTTGCGTTTGTGCATGTCTATGTGTGTTTGTATGAGTATAAGGGAAACAATATGCCTCTTAATCATTGATTGTTATGTGAACGTTAAACAAGTAATGCGTTTACAAGCATGATGCACGCATTACGTAAGTTTCCGGTCTGTCATCACCTCCTCTCCCCTCGCTTATCACTACTCGATTGAAAACAATACTTTACAGTGTGTCTAAATGTATTTGTTCTAAATATGTGTGTGTGTGTGTGTGTGTGTGTGTGTGTGTGTATGTTTGTATGGACATACATGTGTTAGCTATTTAAAACCCTGCTATTAACTCTCTTTAGTCAATTACATCTTCACACTTTGTGCTGTGGTTGAATACTCCTGTATCCTCCAACGCACTTCCTATAGCACCCGTCACCACCATCATCGCCACCACAACATCAACAACCACCACAGCAACAACTATAACCACCAAAATCACCACCGCCAATATCCGACACAGTCTGAGAATGATTCCCTCATTCCTTTCTACTAGTTGGAAAGGCCTAAGAACTTTTGAAGTTTTGGGGTTGTAGGTTCTTTTTTTTTTCTTCTTCATTTTGCCATTTTACTGCTCCACCCTGATCCTAGAATAAGGATTCCTTTTCATATTCTTTTTTTCTTTTATTCTTTTACATTCTTCAGTCATTTGACTGCAGTCATGCTGCAGCACCGTCTTGAAATATTTTAGTCGAAGAAATCGACAACAGGACTTATTCTTTGTAAGACTAGTACTTATTCTATCGGTCTCCTTTGCCGAAATGCAAATTTATGGGATCGTAAACACACCAACATCGGTTGTCAAGTTCAAATTTCGCTGATGGAACTTTGCTTTTTATACGTTCGGAGTCGATAAATGAAGTAACAGTTTAGTGGTAAGTTGCTTGCTTACCAACCACATGGTTCCGGGTTCAGTCCTACCGCGTAGTACCTTGAGCAAGTGTCTTCTATTATAGCACCGGACCAATAAAAGCCTTGTGAATGTATTTTGAAGACGGAAACTGAAAGAAGCATGTCGTAAATATTTATATATGTGTGTGTGTCTTTATTTTTGTGTTTGTCCTCACCACCGCTCGACAACCGGTGTTGATACATTTACATCCCTGTTATGAGTACTAGCGTCGATTCGTTCGACTAAACTTCTCCAAAGTGGTGCCCCAGCATGGCCACAAGTCTAATGATTGAAACACGTAACCGATATATCTATCTATCTATATATATGCCTCGTTCTCTCTCACTGAAAGACCTGTCGCTCAAGGCCGTTTCATACGCACAGGCACACGAGCACACAGACACACGTGCACACAGACACACATGCACACAGACACACGTGCACACATACACACTGCGTCTTCTCTCGACTCCCTCCTCTTCATTCACCCTTTTCTGACTTACTCTTTTTCTTTTACTCTTTTACTCTTTTACTTGTTTCAGTCATTTGACTGCGGCCATGCTGGAGCACCGCCTTTAGTCGAGCAAATCGACCCCGGGACTTATTCTTTAGAATAGTACTTATTCTATCGGTCTCTTTTGCCGAACCACTAAGTGACGGGGACGTAAACACACCAGCATCGGTTGTCAAGCAATGCTAGGGGGACAAACACAGACACACAAACATACACACATACATACATATATATACATATACATATATACGACAGGCTTCTTTCAGTTTCCGTCTACCAAATCCACTCACAAGGCATTGGTCGGCCCGGAGCTATAGCAGAAGACACTTGCCCAAAATGCCACGCAGTGGGACTGAACCCGAAACCATGTGGTTGGTTAGCAAGCTACTTACCACACAGCCACTCCTGCGCCTATCTAATCGAAATTTGATTCAGTCAAGAATGACTAAATGAACAGACATTGGTGGAATAGCGGAGACGTAGAAGAGATGGATAAAATACCTTGTGGTGTTACTTCCGCTAATTCTTTGCTTTCTGTGCCCAAATCCCACCGTAGTCAACGTTGAATTTCGCCCTTTCGAGGTCGCTAAAATAAAGTTCTAGATAAGTACTGGGAATGACTGTATATACTAACACTCGTCTCTCAAAATTGCTGGCCTTGTGCCTATATTAGAAGCAATTATTATAATTATTTTTCCGATGACGACGAGAAGAGGATGATGAAGAGGAGGGGGGGAAAAGGGGAAGGAAGGAATGGAGGTGGTAAAAGAGGATGCTGATGATGATGATGATGACAATACTAAATAGCAAAATTTAAAACAAATTAAATAAACCAGCTATTGTCTCCAAAATGGTTTCCGCTTGGCTGGGGTTTTTGTGACGTCATCCTTCATGCGAGACAATTTGGAGACAGGAAAGTTAAAACAAAAAAATATGATAAAAAATGTATCAAAAATAAAATAAAATAAAAATGAATAAAACTAAAAATATTAAACAATGGCGGCAAGTGGAAAACAATAGCAGGAATAGTGTGAACTCATCCATGACTTGGCTACGGTTGGGAAGAAAGAAGAAAGAAATGGATGGGAACAAGAATTAGCAAGGCAATAATAACGACAATACAAAAGCAGACAGAATTATTGCAATAAGGTGCATACGAAGTGATGTACAAAGCATCTTCTGTGTTTTGTCTATGACACATGCATTATCAACTGTCACCACCTCGCTACTTCTATAATTCTATATCTTTATCTCTATTTAGCCATCTGTTTACAGTTGTAAATAAGTCTGCGTGTCTAGTAGTCTTCCTCGTGACCGTTTTTTCTGGCTGTCTGTTCATCTATGTATTTATCTATTTGTCTGTCTGTCTATTTATTTGTCTGTCTGTCGGTCTGTCTATCTATCTATCTGTGACTCTAGAAAAAGTATTGCGTAATCCTTCAGTTTAATATAAAATTGTTTATATAACTCGACATAACAATAAACATTAATGTGTCTGTGTGTGTTGACAACCTATTTCTTTATTACCCACAAGGGGCTAAACACAGAAGGGACAAACAAGGATAGACAAAGGTATTAAGTCGATTACATCGACCCCAGTGCGTAACTGGTACTTATTTAATCGACCTCGAAAGGATGAAAGGCAAAGTCGACCTCGGCAGAATTTCAACTCACAACGTAACGGCAGACGAAATACCGCTAAGCATTTCGCCCGGCGTGCTAACGTTTTCTGCCAGCTCGCCGCCTTATTGTGTATTGACAACCGGTGCTGGTTTGTTTAATGTGCCTGTAACTTAGCGGTTCGGTGAAACAAACCGATGGAGTAATTATCAGGTTTAAAAAATAAGTACCGGTGTTAATTTGTTCGAATAAAACCCTTCAATGCGATACCACATCATGGCCGCAGTCCAATAACTGGAACTAGTAATGAATGACCAGCGAATATGAACTGACAGCATGTTACCACGATTTCTCTAAATGATTTGGGAGACTGTGTTGTAGTGAGTAGACGGGCACTTCTCGGCGTCGAGAAAGCGAAACTCGGAGGAAAGAGAATGAGTGAGAGCTACACTAGCATACAGTGAATGAGTGTGTGTGCCTGCTTGTGTGAGTGTCTGCTTGTGTGTGTGTGTGTGTGTGTGTGTGTGTGTGAGTGTGTGTGTGTGTATGTGTATGTGCGCGTAATGTATATGAATATATATTTGTATATGTATATCTGAACGCGTGTGTTGCTGCTTGTTTGCTTGTGTATGTGTACGTTATTAAATGTTTTTTAGTCATGTTCTCCTGTAACAATGAAACATCAGTCATTCTTTTGTTACCTTGTAACGAAAATTCCAAAAAAACCAATTCAATACTCATTACCTTCAATTTCCACAATTTCCACCTGTGCTAAATTACTCTCATTCCTCCTTTTGTTATTCTATTCCTTTAATTTTCATTGTTCCTTATATTGTATTCTGTTTAGTTGCATTATTGTTTGCAGTTTATTTCTCCTTTTTGTCAGCGTTAGCGGTTGGCGGAGAGGAAAATCAGTATTATTAACAATGAATTAAATATTTTATTTTTTCATTCACTCCACTGATAAAACCAGCCTCCCTGCCTTTTATTTTTCTTCTTTCACAAGAAAGTAATGATGACAACAATAATAACAACAACAACAAATAGAACAAAAGAATAATGCCCCATGAACCTTTTTTTCCATTACTATATTAATCGTGGAATCCTCTTCGAATTTATAGGTTTTACAGATGTCTGTATCCCTGTTTTAATTCATTGAATTATAAGCTCTTCTTAACATTGTTTCATTATGTTACAAGTCTCGAGTAAGTCTTGGGCTTCGTGCCATTGTAACAATTGTTACAAGCGTAACTCGCGAATACATGTCAAGACAAACAAATTAATATTGTCAATGAGAATCTGTGAAGCGTCTCACAATGCAACGATAACATTAATTAGTACGAGATGATGAGAGGGCTTCTACAGGATTACACGCATTCTCAACCATTCCTACATTTCTTCCCGCCTTTATATTGATCTATTCATTTGTTTATAATTGAAACTATGCCCCTCTGTCTATCTGTTTTTATTCGTCCTTAGTCCATGAGAATTTGCGCATGTTCTCATAGACTAAGGCACGAAGACAATAAATTTTAGGGGTCGGTGGGCTAGTCGATACCATAAACCACAGTACTCGAGTAGTACTTCATTATATTGACCCTTGAAGGCTGAAAGACAAAGCTGGTTTCAGCAACATTTGAACGCAGGACATAAAGAGCTGCAAACTGTTTTATGCTAACAATTCGCCGCCCAAATGTAATAAAAATACTAAAAATTGTTTTTCTTTCTCTTTTCAGTGGCATCGACTGAGCAATGTGTTCGTGATCTATCGGGTGCTGACTGCTCTGTTTACCATCGCCTGCCTAATCAACTACATAATTGCCACCACTAATGACCCAGATACTGACCATAATGTAATGGCCTACCTCACCACTTGGGCCTATATCCTTATGCTACATTTCAACATTGCAGCGGTGGTTGCTGTCTACTGGAAATGTCGATCCTGTCGTGGAGATCCGGAAGTTTCAAATTACATCAACGTTGTTGCACGTCCACGCAAGCACAAAAAGAGCGACCAAAAACAGCAACAACAACAACAGCAGCAGCTGCAACAACAGCAAGAACAACAGCAACAACAACAAGACCAACCTACAGTAACTGTACAACTAAACACGAACGGTGCCCCAGATGAAGACACCGAACAACCAGTATTCGGCACACAGCTCAGTATGGAAACAGCAATGTGTGTGGGTAAAGTTGATCAGACCACGTGGTACATGAAACTCTCGTGGATGTTCTACAATGTCAGTTTCGTGTCGGCCATTGTAGTCACGCTGGTATTCTTCGGAGCCGTTTATCCGAATCTTAGTCCCGAAGACAAGAAATCTAGCTTGGGTATCTCGTTTGAGGACCTAAGCATACACGGCCTCAATACGCTTTTGGTACTAATGGAAGTCGCCCTCAGTTCTTTCCCCGTTCGTTTGGTGCACGCCCTCTATCCGATGCTGTACGGCCTCCTCTACATGGTTTTCAACATCAGTTACTGGTCGTACGATCCGAAACGTAATGTCATCTACGAAGGAATGCTTGACTGGAACCACCCGTTAAAATGTCTCATCTTGGTTGTCTTGCTCGTCTTCGTCGTGACACCCATCCTCCAAATCACCCACTTCCTCTTCTATAAATTGCGCTCACTTGTTTTTGGGCGTTCTGCACGTTTAGATTCCACAAGTTCATTCAGCACGTGCGACGTATAAACACAGACGACGTACAAAGACAGCAAAAAAGAACAAATATCAAAAAAATGTAACAATAATTACAATAAATTATGACAGTCATTAATACAAAGAAGAAAAACACAAAATGAAGTTATATATATATATATATATGTATATGTAGATATATATATGTATGTAATATGTATTTATATAGATATATATATATATATATTATTACATATATACATATATATATATATATATATATATTATATATATAATATTATATACATATATATACACATACATACATACATATATAGTATATATATATATATATATATATATATATATATATATATATACATAAGAGAGAACGAGACGAGGGCTCCGTCACATTTCAAAACGTGACATGAGACGAAAATGAATCAAACATTACAAAAACCGTGCAATGGAATTTTATATATATATATATATATATATATATATATATATAAAATCATGAAGCATAAATGACAAATGGCTTCTTTAAATGAAGTACTCAATTGAATGAAATAAGTTTAATAACGAAGATGATATACATTGACCTACTCATATGAATGACATGCATTCACACAAATACGCGCGCGTGTGCACATACACACACACTCGCACACCTGCACACACACACGCACACATACACAAACACACACATATATATATGTTGAGGTAGAAGACACGCAGTTTTACAATCACATAAAACAAAATAGGTATATGTATATGTATATAAGCATGTATATGTATATACGCATATATACATATACAGCATATAATATATGCATATAGTGTATATATATATATATATATATATACAATTATGAACTTGCATATGTAAGTATGTACACACATACTCAGACACGTACACACGAATATATACACAGACAAAACAAACACTCAGATATATATGCACCCTCCACTCGCGAACAAAAGTGGTGCTGGTAGACATAAAAATTTACAATTGCATAAATTTCTATATGTGGATTACATATATTTACGAATATGCTTGCATATATATGTAATATATATGTATATGTATGTATATATGTATATATATATATATATATATATGTACGTATATATATATATATATATATATATATATATATATATAATATATATATATATATATATATCTATATATGTATGTATTATATATATGTATATGTATATATATATATTATATATATATATATATATATATATATATATATATATACACACACACATAAACACGCACATACGCATACACACACATATGTTTGTTAGTGGGCACGTGCTTGTGGTTTATTAAATACACGACTGTGTTCAAGTTTATGTTTATTCTTTAGATTCTTCACATTTTCTTATCAATACTTTTACAGTTAGTTTATGGCAACAAAGTTCTTAAATTGATATTAGACGTTTCTAGACATTCACAGTCTCATTTCCAAGAATTGTATATATTTGGTATCTTTGTCATTTCTTATCTGCTAATTATATACAATTCTTGAAAATTAGACCTAATATGTGGGAAACTTCGAATATAAATTTAAGAAGTAGATTATTTCAAATTAACTGTAAAAAGAAAAACAAGAAGAAAATCACGAAAATAGCAATTATTTAGAATTTAAAAAAATAAATCTTGAACACACTCCTGTATTTAATGGAACAAGTAAAAAGGAAAAGCAGTATCGCCCGGCGTTGCTCGGGTTTGTAAGGGAAATAACTATACAGCATTTTTAGAGAGTTATAGCCAAAAAATAGCAAAAAATGCATTAAAAATGGAAAAAATATGATGGTAAATTTTTTTTAAATCGTTGACTCATCGTAGACATTTTTAGAGAGTTACTTCCCTTTAAAAAAATATGCATGAAAATGGAAAAAAATGATGGTAAATTATTTTTAAAATCGGAGACTCATCGTAGACGCACGCTAATACCCAGAAGGGCTCGATATGAATTACGACTATAAGATACCCGGTTTTGGTTAAACTGCACCGCAAAATGTGGGAGTAGTTAGGAATCTAAATCGAAGGGGACAGACACTCACACAACTACAGTTTTATATATAAAGATATATATGCATGTATGTATGTATGTATATACACGCTCGCAAATACAAGAGCATACACACATATTTGTATAAGTCAGGACACCTTTTTTTTTTTAAACTTTTGAAAACATAACCGTCTACAGTACTTAATTTTTTATCAAGGATTTTGTTTTTCTCAATTTTCTTATTATCCTGGTAGTTTCCTTTCAAAACAATTCAATTTCAACAATCAGTCATTAACATGTCTAGATCTCCACAGTCCCATCTTCAGGCTGAAGTACTGTTGGGTATTTTTTTTTTTTCATCACAGACTGAGAGAGTAAATTGAATTATAGCAAACGTTATGTTTGCATGTATCCATATAAGTATGTGTCTGTTTATATATTTCTATACAAATCATGCGTGCGAATGCGCACATCAAGAAGTGTACATGAGTAACTGTAAGATTTTTAAACTGCATTTCAACACTTTGTCATCATATTATTATCGCTATT
>NW_021823788.1:0-21160 GCF_006345805.1 Octopus sinensis | reverse complement strand
CCGCCCCGACCTCTGTCAGTGTTCCCTGCCCAGAAAATCTTGTACCCGTGTTCCTTGCCTGTGAGTGTACCTGTGTTCCTTGCCTGTGAGTGTACCTATATATTTAATTACATAATTATATATACATACACGTACATATATATAGATATACACACAAACACACACACACACACATATATATATTTTAAAATGAGTGCATGTATACTTATATAATCATAGATGGAAGTATTATAGTATGTATACATAAACAAACATACACACATACTATATATTGACACTTATATATACACATATATACATACATAAACACACACACACGAAGGAAGTAAAAGAGGAGGTCTGCAAGTGAAAATTTTATATAAATAGAAAAGGCAATATAGATTCAACAATCAAAACAACCAATCACACAGTGAGTGTGTGTGTGTGCCTAAATACATATACATATATACATATATATATATATATATATATATATATGTATCATTGTGTGTCTATGTTTGTTTGTGTGTGTGTGTGTGTGATTGAATTTTGATGATGAATACAAAATGTATGTCAGTGGAAGTGGGTGTGGGTTGATTGGCAGGGGCTGGAAGAGGTGGGGAGGGCACTTGATAGTGGAGAAGGATAGGAAGAAGAGGAAGAAGAGTCTTTATGGCAGGAAGCAATAAAGGAAAAGGTTATCTTTATAAATTAATGAAGATATTACAAACACAATGATACACACACACACACACACACACACACACACGCACAAATAAACACAAATGTGTACAATTACATACATATACAAATCCATGCGCACATATGTAAAACTACACACAATCACTCATGCAGACAGATAGATAGATAGATAGAGAGATAGATAGAGAGATAGACAGAGAGAGAGAGAGACAGACAGGCAGATAGACACACAGAAAAATAGGCATATGCACACAAATGCATCTATATGTATAAATATATATATATATATATATATATGTATATATACACGCAGACATTACACACACATAAATACATACAATCACATACATGCATATATATATGTGTGTGTGTGTGTGTGAATATCTATAAGCATGTATTTATGTGTATATATTCGTGTGTTTATATGTTTATATATTCTGGAAAGTAAATTGGATCAATATCTACAAAGAGTGAGTGGTGGGGCTGGGTGTGGTGCGAGTGTGTTCTCTGAGGAAGGAGAGTGAGAGAGACAGACAAAATTAGAAAGAGAGAGAGACAGAGAAAGAAAGTGAGAGTGAGAGTAAGAAGGAGAGTAAGAATGAGCCGGGGGGGGGGTTGAATATCAGTAAAACAATGAGTGTTGATGTATGTTCTCATGTAAATATATGAAGGAGATGTAATTAACAAGGGTAATTAGATACACTCACAGACTGATGGAATGACACAGAGAAATCAACTACATAACTACATGAGAGTGTGTGTGTGTGTGTGAAATGGCAAGTGACCTAGTGGTTAGGATATTGCACTCACAAATGCTAGATCATAGTTTCAATTTCGAGACAGGGTGGTACATTGTGTTCTTGAGCAAAACACTTCATTTCTCGTTCTTCCAGTTCACAGTTCAGTCAGCTGTAAATGGGTAAAACTCTGTGATGGAACCACCATGATGGCTTGCACGTTTGGCCATTGGGGTGGCATCATTCAAAAGGTAAAACAATGTGAAGCACATGGTGACCAACAATGTATAACAATATCCAATGCTTTAGTTGATACTGTGAAATGTATATATATGTATGTATGTATGTTTGTGTGTGCATGTGTTCATGTATGTATGTCTGTATAAATATATATGTATACAAGAGAAGGCACATGGCCTAGTGGTTAGAGCAGCGGACTCGTGGTCGAGGGACGGCAGGTCCGAATCTCAGACCGGGCGATGTGTGTGTTTATGAGCGAAACACCTAAGCTCCACGCGGCTCTGGCAGAAAGTAATGGCAAACTCCGGCTGACTCTTTTGCCACAACTTTCTCTTACTCTTTCCTCCTGCATCTTGCAGCTCACCTGTGACGGACCAGGAAACTGGCCCTTATGAGACAGGCATGGCTCAAGAAGGAACAAACAATATGTGTACAAGGGGAAGTTAAAAATTATCTGCACTTTTGCCAAAACATTCTTTAGGTTGGCTGTATTAGCTTCAGCACATGCATGCTAAAATGTGGTACTCTTATGTATACACTATATATTCTATTCTTTTATTTGTTTCAGTCATTTGATTGCAGCCATGCTGAGCACTGCCTTTTAGTCGAACAAATCAACCACAGGACTTATTCTTTGTAAGCCTAGTACTTATTCTATCAGTCTGTTTTGCTGAACCGCTAAGCTATGGAAATGTAAACACAGCAACATTGGTTGTCAAGCGATGGGGAGGGGGACAAACACAGACACATACATATACGACAGGCTTCTTTCTGTTTCCGTCTACCAAATCCACTCTCAAGACTTTGGTTGGCCTGAGGCTATAGTAGAAGACACTTGCCCTGAACATTATTTACATTATTTATATTTGACAGATATTTGTCCTCATCTTATGGCGTAGTGGTTAAGAACACGGGCTACTAACCCCGAGATTCTGAGTTCAATTGCAGGCAGTGACCTTAATAATAATAACATCGAAAAATACCTTAGGAATGAGAACCCAGGTTCGAAAATTCCCTAAGTCACCTGATGAAGGCTGGAGGGTATATCAGCTGAAACGTTGTGTTAACAATAAACAAGATGAGGACAAATATCTATCAAATGTAAATAATGTACACAATTCTTCCTCATGTCTTAAATATAGAACTGAAGAAGTTTGAAGTTTGTTTCTTAAGCACAGAGTTCTGGGTTCAGTCCTCCTGTGTGGCACCATGGGCAAATGGCTTCTACTATAGCCCAGGATTGATCAAAACCTTGTGAGTGGATTTGATATACAGAAACTGAAAGAAGTCCATCATGTATGTGTGTGTGTATGTATCTATGTGTGTACTTGTGTTTATTACACAGCACTACTTGACAACTGGTGTTGGGTTTATTTACATCCCTGTAACTTAGTGGTTCAGCAAGGGAGACTGATAGAATAAGTACCAGGCTTTAAAAAAAAAAAGAGTACTGGGTTTGTGTTGCCCAATTAAAACCCTTCAAGGAGATGCCCCAGTATGGCAACAGTCAAAAGACTGAAACAAGTAAAAAATATAAGATTTATATATATAGGCGTAGCCAGCACCGCATTGACTGGCCTCCGTGCTGGTGGCACGTAACAGACACCATCCTTGCCTGGCCACCGTGCTGGTGGCACGTAAAAAGCACCATCCGAGCGTGGCCGTTCGCCAGCCTCGTCTGGCACCTGTGTTGGTGGCATATAAAAAGCACCCACTACACTCACGGAGTGGTTGGCGTTAGGAAGGGCATCCAGCCGTAGAAACACTGCCAGATCTGACTGGAGCCTGGTGCGGCCTTCGGGCTTCCCAGAC
Organism: Octopus sinensis; assembly: GCF_006345805.1. Classification (NCBI taxonomy): domain Eukaryota; kingdom Metazoa; phylum Mollusca; class Cephalopoda; order Octopoda; family Octopodidae; genus Octopus; species Octopus sinensis. Next base: position 17,690 of record NW_021823788.1, on the reverse strand, counting down.
CCCAGTTGAACCGTCCAACCCATGGTAGCATGGAAAGCGGACGTTAAACGATGATGATGATGATGATGATGAGTGGCTGTTTGGTAAGTAGCTTGCTTACGAACCACATGGTTCCGGGTTCAGTCCCACTGCGTGGCACCTTGGGCAGGTATCTTCTACTATAGCCTTGGGCTGACCAAAGCCTTGTGAGTGGATTTGTTTGTATATGTTTGTGTGTCTGTGTTTGTCCCCCCAACATCGCTTGTGTGTTTATGTCCCCGTAACATTAGCGGTTCAGCAAAAGAGACCGATAGAATAAGTACTAGGCTTACAAAGAATAGGCCCTGGGGTTGATTTGCTTGACTAAAGGTGGTGCTCCAGCATGGCCACAGTCAAATGACTGAAACAAGTAAAAGAGTAAAAGAGTCTATGTATGTATGTATTTAATGTATATATATATATATATATATATATAAAAGAAGATAGATAGTGTGTGAGTGTGTGCATATTTATAATCTCCTTGTCCAGCTTTCTACCATTTATGCATGAATAAATATGTGTGCGTCCTGGATATCATCATCATTTAGCATCCGTTTTCCATGTTGGCATGGGTTAGAAGGTTTTCCTGGAACAGGTAAGCCGAAGGGCTGTACCAGGCTCCAGCCTGATTTGTCTTGGTGTCTATGACTGGATGCCCTTCCTAAGACCAACCACTCCAAGAGTGTAGTGTGTGCCTTTCACATGCCACTGGCCATGACTATGATTTTACTTGGCATTGATCACTTTTCATCATCTCTGTGAGACTCAACATCCAAGGATCATATTTCACCACTTTATCCCATGTCTTCCTGGGTCTACCTCTTCCACAGGTTCCCTCTACAGTTAGAGATCGACACTTCTTTATGCAGACTTTATACATATATAATAGGCACAGGAGTGGCTGTGTGGTAAGTAGCTTGCTTACCAACCACATGGCTCCGGGTTCAGTCCCACTGCGTGGCATCTTGGGCAAGTGTCCTCTACTATAGCCTTGGGCTGACCAAAGCCTTGTGAGTGGATTTGGAAGACGGAAACTGAAATAAGCCCATCATATATGTGTGTGTGTGTGTGTTTGTCCCCCCCAACATCACTTGACAACCGAAGCTGGTGTGTTTACGTCCCCGTAACCTAGCAGTTCGCCAAAAGAGACCGATAGAATAAGTACTAGGCTTACAAAGAATAAGTCCTGGGGTCGATTTGCTCAACTAAAGGCGGTGCTCCAGCATGGCTGCAGTCAAATAACTGAAACAAGTAAAAGAGTAAAAGAATATATGTATATCATCATCATCATGTACGTATAAATATATAAGTGAAAATATATACAGATCTATATACTGTATGTATATATATGTATATATATATATATATATATATGTATATATATATATATATATATATATATATATATATATATATATATATATAATGGACTCTCCTGTCGTTAGATGGGTTATGGCGGTTTGACAATTTCTTACCAGACAACCACACAGATGATCTGTTTATAATGATCAAATGTTTGTGTAGACATAAGCTCACTCTCTCCATCAAATCGACATTACCTGTACAGGTGCAGCTGGGTGCCACATGTCAGATGTCGAAATGATCACCGAGCAACATGAAATGAAGTGCTTTGCTCAAGAACACAATGCAATGCCCAGTTTGAGAATTGAACCCACGATCTCGCAATCGTGAGTGCAACTCCCTAACCAGTAAACATGCACATTCATATAACTCTTATACACACATACATATATATATATATAGTATATATATATATATATATATATATATATATATATATATAGAGAGAGGAGGAGAGAGAGGAGAGAAGAGGAGAGAGAGGAGTGAGACCTACACTCATCATGCAAAAAGCTAGTGGGATAGTCAGAAAAACATAAATGTTGTGAAACATAAACAATGGAAAGAATGAAGGAGAGAGAAAGAGACAGACAGATCCAAGTAGTTCGCTAAAACAGTCGACAGATTAAAAGAAACAAAACCTCTATGCAGCTGACTAAGATCACACACAATGTCTGAAATGAATATGGCGAGACTGAAGTACTTTGGTATCATGTTCCATAAGAAATATTGCAGGAATATTGCCAACAAAGGGAGGTTTGCATTACAGGATCAATGTACTTCTGAATAGCAGCCACATGGCCTCCTTCATCAAATTCTTTAGCATCCTAAAATAGGATCTAGCCTTCATTGTCTTTCTCCTTAACATCTGTGGCTTTCATCCTTTCATAGCTCAGCTTTATGTTTCATTGAAAGGTGCTTTACAAATGTCTCCTCTCCATGTGATTATGTATGTGTGTGTGTGTAAGTGATAGAGAAAGAAAGAGAGAGGTATGGTAGGGCAGATATGGGTGTGTGGTCAAGAGATTTGCTTCCCAACTACATGGTTTTGGGTTCAGTCTCACTGCATGGCACCTTGGGTAAGTTTCTTCTAGTTTAACTTCAGGTCAACCAAAGCCTTGTGAGCATATTTGGTAGACAGAAACCCTGTGGAAGTCTGTTGCGTGTGTGTGTGTGTAAGTGGATTTGGTAGACAGAAACTGAAAGAAGCCCTTCATATATATACATCCTCATCATCATCATTTAACATCTGCTTTCCATGCTAGCATGGGTTGGACGATTTGACTGAGGTCTGGCGAACCAAACTCCAATCTGATCTGGCAGAGTTTCTACAGCTGGATGCCCTTCCTAACGCCAACCACTCCGAGAGTGTAGTGGGTGCTTTTATGTGCCACTGGCACGAGAGCCAGTTTGGTTGTATTGGCAACGGCCACATCCAAATGGTGCTTTTTATGTGCCACCTGCACAGGAGCCAGTCCAGCGGCACTAGCAACGACCTTGCTCGAATGTTTCACGTGCCACCAGCACAAGTGCTAGTAAGGTGACGTGGTAATGATCAAGCTCGAATGGTGTGTTTAACGTGCCATCAGCACGAAGGCCAGCTTGTTGCTCTGGCAATGATCTCACTCGTATGGTACTCTTAGCGCTCCACTAGCAGCGGATACCAGTCACCGAGTTTGATTTCGACTTCGATTTCACTTGCCTCAACTGGTCTTCACAAGCAGAGTTTAATGTCCAATGAAGAAAAAGCACGCATAAGTGGACTGGTTACAATATATATATATATATATATATATATAATATATATATTTGTGTGTGTGAGTGTGCTTGTGTGTGAGTGTGTGCATGTGAGAGAGAATGTGTGTATGTGCTCGTGTTTGTCCCCCACCCCCATCACTTCACAACTGATGCTGGTGTGTTCATGTACCTGTAACTTAGCAGTTTGGTAAAAGAGACTGATAGAATAAGTACTAGGCTTACAAAGAATAAGTCCTTGGGGCGATTTCTTTGGCTAACGCCCTTTTAAGTGGTGCCCCAGCATGTCCACAGTCAAATGACTGAAGCAGAGAAAAGAGTAATATATGTATACATACTAATATACTGATTGAAATTTTAGGCACAATTTTGGCGGGGGAGGGGTTAAGTCGATTATATCAACCCTAGTGCTTAACTGATACCTATTTTATCGACCCTGCTCCAGCCTCATTTTCCTTTTCAAATCAAAATTAAAAAGTTGATGAGGACTTGACCAAAGAGGAATGCCTCTGTCTGCAGCCCTTTTAATCTCATCACCACACAACCATTTTTGCAAAGGACATTAGACAGATAAACACTCCCCGTCCTTTCAGGCCAAAGGAAGGGAGTGGACAACTCAGCTGATATATCTTGACCTGTTCTACATACAATAGCAGGCATTCAACATGAGTCTGTAAGTCAGCAATACTCAGACACAGGACAAATGCATGCAAAATAATTTTGTTGCTCAGCATACACATTGAGCAGGCCTGGTTAACAGCACTTCTATGTCTGTTCAAGTTTATCTTGAACTAGCAGTGCTCCTTAATAGCACTGCCATGCCAGAGATTTCTGAGAATTATCCAAGGACCATGAGCAGAAATTCTTCTGGAATAGACCGGTCAGTTGATTCTCATTGACATGAAGAGTCTCCCCATGAATGTTGTCACTCATGTCCACCTCTAAAACCCAATAGAAAGCCAAACTGCATTGTCCAACTGGCTGAAGGCTATGAGTTCTTGAAGACACTGAACATGCCAAGTGTCCTGCCTTGATCTACCTTGATCCAGAGTGCAGCTCAATCAAAGTGATGAGCAATGGTGCTTGCTGTTGAAGAAACACTGGAGATGTTGTAGTCTCAGTGCATGTCTGCATATCATCAACCATGGCATTCCCAGTCCTCAACTTAGTGGGTGTTGAAAAACAAAAAAAGAATGCCTGACCAGTAGAATGCATTCCATCCTATCAGAAAATAGAAGAGCAGGTGCTTCAGTCCAGCCAGATATAGATTGGGGTAAGGCATGATGGTCACAGGGTAATATATAAAAGGCAGTGTAAGCATTCACCACCTCTGCATGGCTTAGTGGTTAGGGCTTTGGGCTCATGATCATAAGATTGTGGTTTCAATTCTTGGACCAGGCAAAGCATTGTGTTCTTGAGCAAACCACTTCATTTCACATTGCTCCAGTTCACTCAGCTGGCAAAAACGAGTAATCCTGCGATGGACTGGCGTCCCGTCCAGGCAGTGAATATATATACCATGAAATCAGGAAACCGGCCCTTATTAGTCAGTACGTCTCGAGAAAGTAAATTTACTTACTTTATTGCTCATCCTTTCAGAGATAGCTCTCTTTAGGCCCCATTTCTGGGTGAGACTGGCCACTCAGCCCATCACTTTATCCCAGTTCTTCAATAATAATGTCTCCTGATTTAGGCATAAAGCCAACAATTTTGAGGGAAGGGTATTAATAAAAACCAGCAACTCCATTACTTGACAGGAACTTTGTGTTATCAAGTCTGGAGAGATGAATGGTAAAGTTGACCTTGGTGGAATGTCAAGTCAGAGTGTAAATGTATGGAAGAAATAATAATAATAATAATAATATGATTCAGTGCGACCGTGAGATAGAGAAACCAGACATAGTGTTAACTGAGAAAGAAAGCAAACGATGCTGGGTCATAGATATAGCATGCCCAGCTGACAACAAGGGATGCGATCAGGAGGAAAGAAAAGACGAAAGATATGCCAGGTTAGCTTGGAATGTTAAGCAGTTGTGGTCACTGAAAAAGGTGGTAGTAGTACCAATAATTATTGGAGCCCTGGGAACTGAGCAAAAGTCTTGAGAAGTACATGGAACAAATAGGGTCTGCAATAAAGGTGGAGCACTTGCAGAAAACAGTACTGCTTGGAACCGCTTGAATATTCTGGATGGTGCTCGAAAAATAAGGGGTGTTACCTTAGTTCACTGGTAGTGAACTAAGTACATTAGAAGCTGTGCAAAGACAATAAAATAATAATAATGATCCTTTCTACTGAAAGCACAAGGCCTTGACATTTTGGGGGAGGGAACTAATTGATTACATTGACCCCAGTGTTTCACTGGTATTTAATTTATTGACCCTGAAAGGATGAAAGTCAAAGTCCAACCTAGGTGGAATTGAACTCATAATATTGTGGCAAATGAAATACTGTTAAGCATTTCGCCTAGCGTGCTAACGATTCTGCCAGCTCACCACCTTAATAATAATAATAATGCCCTCAAGGTTTAACTGGTTGGAAGTGTCATCATGTACATTGTTTTGTCTTGGTATAAAAGATGGGCTACAACAAATATTCTGCTCAATACCACAGATTTGTTTGTCAGTTGTTTGACCTTAACCAGTTGAGCATGTCCCTTAGTGGCTGACGATATGTGCATCTCTGATCACAAGCAGAAGTAGTGGGGGAGCATCATAGCCATGTAATGAGAGGGATTCTTAGGGGTTTGAATAATTCGCCTTTGGAAACACAAGTGTGTCATTAAAACATCCTTAAACAAACCTTATTCAGGGACCTTTGGAGCAGGATGGACTCCTTGACCTGAAGGAAATTCTCACTGGCCCCACCCGCAAGGTCATGTGCTGTTTATCTTGATATGAGATCACCATGTCGCGCACATATGGTTGTGATGCATGTGCCTGGTGTACCCTTATCAGACGGGTAGTCATGATGGGTATATTGGGCTTTGCATATCTGTACCCCAGTGTCACTTTGATGGCAAGTGCAGTTCTCTCAATAATAATAATAATAATAATAATAATAGCAACATTATGTAATAATGGTTTCGAATATTAGCACAAGGCCAGAAATTTTAGTAGGAGAGGGTTTGTTGATATGAATTTCAGTACTTGATGGGCATTTCATTTTATTGACCTCTAAAATATGAATGGTAAATTTGACCTCAATGGTATTTGAACCTACAATGTATGGCACTCTGTCTGTTATGACAATGAGGGTTCCAGTCAATCCCAATCAACAAAACAGCTTGCTTATGAAATTATCGTGGCTGTGTACACCACAGACACGTGTACCCTTAACATAGTTCTCAGGGAGATTCAGCGTGACACAGAGTGTGACAAGGCTGTCCCCTTGTGAATTACAGGTACAACTCATTATTGCCAGCCGAATGGACTGGAGCAATGGGAAATGAAGTGAGGGTTGTGAACTGGCAGAATGGTTAGCATGCTTACCATTCTGTCGTCACATTCTGAGATCAAATTCTGCCGAGGTCAACTTTGCCTTTCATCTTTCCAGGGTCAATTAACTAAGTACCAGTTATGCACTGGTGTCGATGTAATTGACTTAATCCCTTTGTCTGTCCTTGTTTATCCCCTCTGTGTTTAGCCCCCTGTGGGCAATAAAGTAATTTAAAAAAATGTGAAATAAAACGTTTTGCTCAAGAACACAATGTGCCATCAGGAATTGAACTCACAACCTTAATATTGTGAGTGGAATACCCTAACCACTAAGCCACGCACCATCACTACTTCCAATGTAAAGCCACATTAAATGCTACTAAGCATTCTATCTAACATAATAACAATTATACCAGCCCAATAATAATAACAATAATAATAATAAATGTTCCAAATTTTGACACAAGGTCAGTAATAACCATACTTGACCATCTGGAGGGCATGCATGAGGACTCTGTTCCCATGACCCTCTCAGAATTAAGTGGGCGAAGAAGATGAGATGAGATGTCAACAATTTTGAGGAGGGAGGTGGGGTTAGTTGACTGTATTGACCTCAATTCTTGACTGGTGCTGTTTATGAACTCCAAAAGGACGACAGGCAAAAATCAACATTAGTGGAATTTGAACTCAGAATGTAAAGAACCAGAAGAAATTTCACAAAGGCACAGGTGTGGCTGTGTGGTTGCTTACCAACCACATGGTTCTGGGTTCAGTCCCACTGTGTGGCACCTTCGGTAAGTGTCTTCTACTATAGCCTTGAGCCAACCAAAGCCTTGTGAGTGGATTTGGTATATGGAAACTGAAAGAAGTCCATTGTATATATGTGTGTGTGTGTGTATATGTTTGTGTTTGTCCCCACATCACTTGACGACAGATGCTGGTGTGTTTATATCCCCGTAACTTAGCAGTTCAGCATAAGAGACCGATAGAATAAGTACTAGGCTTACAAAGAATAAGTCCTGGGGTTGATCTGCTCGACTAAAGGCGGTGCTCCAGCATGGCCACAGTCAAATGACTGAAACAAGTAAAAGAGTAACGAGAGAGAGTAAGTATTTTATCTGATGTGATAACAATCTGCCAACTTTCTGTCTCAGTAATCCTTTTTTATTCTAGGCACAAGGCTTTAAATTTTGGGGAAGGGGGGGTCGATTAGATTGACTCCAGTATGCATCTGGTACTTAATTTATTGACCTCGAAAGGATGAAAGGCAAAGTCAACTTGGAATTTGAACTCAGAACATAGCAACAGGGGAAATACCGCTAAGCATTTCGTCTGGTGTGGTAACGATTCTGCCAGCTCAGCAGCCTTCAAAAGGAATAAATATTGGTTTCACATTCTGGCACAAGGCCAGTAAGTTCAGGGGAGGTGGTCAATTGATTTATTGGCCTTGCTGTTCAGCTGGTACTTATTTCATCGACCCCTAAAAGGATGAAAGACAAAGTCGACCTTGGTGGGATTTGAACTTGGAAGGTAAAGATGGAAGAAATGCTACTAAGCATTTTCTCTGGTACAGCATCACTTCTGCCAGCTCACCATCTTAATAATAATAACAACAACAACAACAACAACAACAACAATAATCCTTTTCTACTGGAAGCACAAGCCCTCAAATTTGGGAGAAAGGATTAAGTTGATTACATCGATCCCAATACGCAACTGGTACTTAATTTATCAACCCTGAAAGGATGAAAGGCAAAAATCAACTCCAGCGGCATTTGAACTCACAAAGGGAAGACAGACGATATACCGCTAAGCATTTCGTGTCAACTATTCTGCCAGCTCGCTGCAATAATAATAATAATAATAATAATACACCAGAAACACACGCACCAAACAAAAAGGATGTGTTTATTAATTGACATGATTATTCCCTGTGATTACAATATAGCGGCGAAAGAATTTGACAAGATTAGTAAATATAAAGACTTGCTAATAGAAATTGAAAAAATGTGGCATCTCAAGGCAACTACAGTACCAGTGATTGTAGGATCTCTAGGAATGATAAAAAAAAGGTACTGAAACCTATTTGAAAATGATTCCAGGCTTACCATCCCTACAAGAAGTGCAAAAAATCGTATTAACTGGAACGGCTCATGTACTGAGAAGAGCACTATCGCTGTGAAAATAACATCCATCCATGAATTTATTTATTTATTAATTTTTAAATACATATTTTATCTGTGAATTTGCGCGTGTAATCTGGGAATGCATACAATGAGCTTCTCTGCCCTGAAACGGAAGAAAATTTGAAGTAAGAAGGAAATAATAATAATAATAATTCTTCCTACTCTAGGTGCAAGACTTGAAATTTTGGGGTAGGGTGCAAGTGGAGTGAATTGAATACAGTGTGTTACTGGTACTTATTTCTTTACTGCCCACAAGGGGCTAAATATAGAGCAGACAAACAAGGACAGACAAAGGGATTAAGTCAATTACATCAACCCCAGTACACAACTGGTACTTAATTTATTGAACCCAAAAGGATGAAAGGCAAAGTCGACCTCGGTGGAGTTTGAACTCAGAACATAACGATGGGCGAAATATCGTTAAGCATTCCGTCCAGCGTGGCAATAATAATTCTTTCTACTAGAGACACAAGGCCTGAAATGTTGTAGTGGGGTGTAAATCAGTCTCATTGACTCCAGTGAACAACTCATACTGCTTTTGTCAACCCCAAAAGGAGGAAAAGAAGGCAAAGCTGACATCAGCAGAACATCAACAACTATAATAATGGTTTCTGATTTTGGCATCAGGCTAGAAATTTTGTGTGGAGGGGATTAATAGAACCTATCAACTCAAGTACTTGACAAATACTTTATTTTATCAACCACAGAGGAATGAAAGGTATAACTGACCTTGGCAGGATTAGAACTCAGAACAAGTAGAACTAATAGAGAAATAATAACCAAGATAATAATGACGACGACAAAGATAATAATGATGGCGATGATGATGAAGATGTCAATGATTCTGATGATTTCCCTACTTAAGAAGCTCAAGACCAAACCTATACAAACATGTGGTTTTTTTTGTGTTTATCCGGGCGAATGGATGTCCTCAATGTGATTTTAATGAAGGAACATCCACACGGACGGACATCGAATGAAAATCGGTCAGAGAGGCGTCTGACTTGCAACTTGGTTTCACACACACACAAATTTATATATATAGTACACACACATATGCATACATACATGTATACATATGTATTTATCTATATATCTATGTGTGTGTGTTATATGAATTATTGATATAACATGACTGATACAGATGGGAGTTTAAAGTAATCGAAGAGTGGGGGAGAAAGAGAGGTGTGAGAAGAAGAGGAGGCGATGAGGGAGAAGTAAGCGAAAAAGAGAGGGGAATGAGAAAGTGTGTATCTATGTAAATAAGATCTCCAGGAATGGAATCAATGCTTGGAAAACTCTAAAATAGCAATGCTTAAGACAGGCTGATAATTTCTCTGATCACATTTACACGTGAGGATAGATCATGTTTATACATACATACATACAATTTAATGTTCTCATATGTATGTATGTGTGTATATATATATATATATTATATATATATATATATATATATACACATATGAATACACACAAACATCTTTGACTTGTTCTCTCCTCTCTGTGTATGTATGTATATTTACATTTAAACATATTTTTATACCACCACCACCACCACCACCACCACCCAACGTTTGTTTTTCGCATGCTCACATTAGTTGGATGGCTCGACAAGGTCCGAGGAGTTGTACAGCTGTGTCAGGTCCCAAAGTCAGCTTCATTCATAATTCATCTATATATATATATATATATATATATATATATATATATTGATGGCCCGATAACTGAAGAGATGCCGGCGTGGATTTCCGACATCCGAAATTCGGAGTTTTATCATGGCAACTGTATAATTGTCCCATATTATATTTACAGATAAATATATACATACATATATGTACATACCTACATATATATGTATATATACATGCATATACGAGTACGGGACATCAAAAAAAAAAAAAAGTGAACAGAATGAGAAACGAGAACAAAACCAGAAAACGAACTTTTTTTTCGAACAACGAAACAGAGAAATGAAACAACATAAAAAGCATTCCTCCATTCATCACTTATCCCCGACCACACACACATACACACCAATTTTACATGCAATTTCTTATTTTTTACAATGTAACGAGGGGAATTTACCAGCTATTTCTAACAAGGCTACGTGATCTCAAATGTTTCCTATGGGTTTTGGTCGCCTCTAAGATAAATAAACCTTCCTCCAGATCTGAAGTTTCCTTCAACAGGTCTCTCAGATGGATTGTAGAAGAAAGCATGTTCGTTCTCCATGTTGCATCAGGGCTCGCATGCTGATGGAACGAAACCGGGGTTCGGATGTACAATGATGTATACCGTACATATGCCAAATTTACATATATGATTGTATGATCCTGTATACATCAAACACTGGTGTATATCAAGTACCAGCGCGCGTGTGAATGTGTATACATATACCCGTATACTAAAGTACATACACATACATAGGTCTGTACGTACATAAACACACGCACTTTACATGTACACACTCACACACACACATTCAAACATATATAACATGTAGTCTTCGTGGCATCCTTCACACCTTATGACGTAGAGTAAATTTTTTGATGCGCACGTGAAATTATTTTTTATGATGAATGTGTGTCCCGAGTGGAACTTGTACGACGATCCCTCAATGAGGTGGATGCAGGTCTTGCAATTGGGGCGACCACATTTTTTGATGGTGGGCGTTGGGTTTGTGTTGTGTAATTTTGCGTTGGTGAGGAGGTTTTTAGGGATTTAGGTTGTCTCTTACTTTTTATTATTTTATGAGCTGCCAGTATTTTTTTCAGGCGTGGGTCTTGATTTAGTTGTGGAATGTTGTTGTATATAATAGTGTAAGCTTCTGCATTCCTTGGGTTGTGTGTTGAGAGATAGGGGAGGCTATTTACTGTACTGTGGATGTGTTTGGGTTTTCGTAGGTCTTGAATGTTGATTGATTTGGCCCGTTCTATTCCGTGTCTACTAGTGATGCCGGGTAGTGTCTTTCGAGAAGAATTGCCCTTAGTTCCCGGAGTCTTCTATTTCGTGTTGTGTCATTTGAGACAATAGTGCAGATTCTTCTCGCTAGGTTGAAGGGGATATTTGTCTTTGTGTGTTTGGGTGATTGGAGGTGAATAGAAGGTATTGTTTAGAGTCAGTGGGTTTGTAATGGATGTCAGTTTCAATGTTGACGCCTTTTTTAATGATTAGGATGTCAAGAAAAGGAGTTGGTCCTGACTATATTCCATTGTGAATTGAATGTTGTTATTAACACTGTTGATAAGGTTTTGAAGTCTTTAAGTTGGTCGAGTGTGTGGGACCATAGGATGAGGCAATCATCTAAGTAGCGTTTCCAGTTCTCCAACAGGTATTTGTGGAAAGACTGGCCGTACTTATATTTGGATTTTTCATAGATATGTGATTCCAGGTAGGCCATCACCAGGTTTGCATAGGTAGGTGCAACTTCGTACCCATTGCAGTTCCTGAGACCTGTCTGTAAGTGTTGTTGTGTGGAAATACATGAAGTTGTTTTGCAGAATAAATTTGAGGCCCTCAATTATGAATTCTTTTTTAATTCTTTCCGGGATCTCATTGGGATATTTATCCAGCCAGAATTTAATGGCTTCCAGTCCATATTCATGTGGGATTGTGGTGTAAAGATTAATAACATCAAAAGAAACGATTAAGGTGTCTTTATCGGCATGTTTGGGGAGATGATTAATAGGTCCAGGTCATCTCTTACAATACTTGGAATGTGTTTCAGTATTGGCTTTAAGATGATATCTATAAAGTTGCTAAGTCTGTGTGTTTCACAACTTGGGCCGCCACTATTGGTCTCAGTTTGAGATCAGTGGGATGTGGTATAGTGATGCAGGTTGAAGTGGACTTTTTGCAAGCTTCTGTGATAATTTGACTCTTGTGTATTTTTGGAAGCCCATAGAGTGTGCTGGTTTTGCAATTAAATTTAGTAATGTAGTCGCATTCCTTTGCTGTCAAGTCATTCCGGTGTTGGTAAATGAGTGCCTTCAGTTTGGTCATTGTTTTGGATTGCTGGTAGTCGACTACTCTCTCATAGTATGTGGTATCCTCTAAAAGGAGAGATACAGAGTTTTTATATTGCTCAGTATTCATAACAACGACCGTACTACCCTTATCAGCTTCCTTTATTGTGACGTTATGATTGTCTCGTAGCGTATGGATGATTTCCCATTCTCTTTTACTGGTGTTGGGTTTGAGTTTAGGTTGTGGGAGTTCACCATAAGGGAAGTTTGAGATGTAATCGCAAAATTTGTCTAAGGTTTTGTTTTTGCCTTTTATGGGATTATAGTTGCTTTTGTTACGGACCATTGATTCGTCGTTATTATTAGTTTTGCTGTCAAAAAATTCCTCTGTGAGGCGTAATTTTCTGCAAAAGTGTGAGATGTCATCCTGTATTTCCCTCATCCCGGAAAGAATTAAAAAAGAATCCATAATTGAGGGCCTCAAATTTATTCTGCAAAACAACTTCATGTATTTCCACAACAACACTTACAGACAGGTCTCAGGAACTGCAATGGGTACGAAAGTTGCACCTACCTATGCAAACCTGGTGATGGCCTACCTGGAATCACATATCTATGAAAAATCCAAATATAAATACGGCCGGTCTTTCCACAAATACCTGTTGGAGAACTGGAAACGCTACTTAGATGATTGCCTCATCCTATGGTCCCACACACTCGACCAACTTAAAGACTTCAAAAACCTTATCAACAGTGTTAATAACAACATTCAATTCACAATGGAATATAGTCAGGACCAACTCCCTTTTCTTGACATCCTAATCATTAAAAAAGGCGTCAACATTGAAACTGACATCCATTACAAACCCACTGACTCTAAACAATACCTTCTATTCACCTCCAATCACCCAAAACACACAAAGACAAATATCCCCTTCAACCTAGCGAGAAGAATCTGCACTATTGTCTCAAATGACACAACACGAAATAGAAGACTCCGGGAACTAAGGCAATTCTTCTCGAAAGACATTACCCGGCATCACTAGTAGACAACGGAATAGAACGGGCCAAATCAATCAACATTCAAGACCTACGAAAACCCAAACACATCCACAGTACAGTAAATAGCCTCCCCTATCTCTCAACACACAACCCAAGGAATGCAGAAGCTTACACTATTATATACAACAACATTCCACAACTAAATCAAGACCCCCGCCTGAAAAAAATACTGGCAGCTCATAAAATAAAAATAAGAGACAACCTAAATCCCTAAAAAACCTCCTCACCAACGCAAAATTACACAACACAAACCCACCGCCCACCATCAAAAAATGTGGTCGCCCCAATTGCAAGACCTGCATCCACCTCATTGAGGGATCGTCGTACAAGTTCCACTCGGGACACACATTCATCATAAAAAATAATTTCACGTGCGCATCAAAAAATTTACTCTACGTCATAAGGTGTGAAGGATGCCACGAAGACTACATAGGGCAAACGAGCCTTACCCTCAGAGAAAGAATGACAGTTCACCGACAACAACTGAGGGACCCCTCCACAAGACAGATACCACTAAGTGGACACTTAGACCTTTGTGCACACAATAAGTCCCCCAAATTCTTAGTCTTCCCACTATACCAATGCTCGGACAACACCACAGACCAAACACGAATAAATAAGGAATGTAATCTTATTCAAAAATACAGACCACAACTAAACATACTCTAACATGCCCCCTGGGCACACATCCAGAGCAGGCACACAGGGGCACGCGCACACTCACAGCATGTCGTGCGGGCGGGCACATGCGCGCATCGGCACGCATAGGACACACTAGCGGGCATTGACCGCACACATACGTGGCACGCACACGCATGCATTATATATATGTAGGTTATGTGTATGTGTGTGGGTGTTGTGTGTGTGTGTGTGAGTGTGCACGTTGTGTGTGTGCGCGTGTGTATATGTATGTGTGTGTGTGTGTGCGTGTGTGTATGTGGTGTGTGTGCGCGCGCGTTGTGTGTGTGTGTGTACCCGTGTGTATATATGTGTGTGTGTGTGTGTGCACTGTGTGCGTGTGTGTGTGTATGTGTGTGTGTGTGTGTGAGCATTGTGTACGTGTGTATGTATTTACATGTGTATTTGTTTTTATATATATATATATATGTGTGTGTGCTGTGTGTGTATATGCATGGTATGTGTGTATATGCATGGTATGTGTGTATATGTGAGTACATTGTTTGTGTGTGTGTGTGTGCGGTATGTAGAGATGTGTTTGAGTGTGTACGCTATAGGTTTGTATTTTGTGTGTGTGGGTGTGTGTGTGATTTTTTTATATATATATGTGTGTGTATGTGTGTGAAAAAATATATGTATGTGCATGTATGTATGTATGTATATGTATGTATATATATATATGTGTATATATATATATATTGTGTGTGTATATTATATTTTTCATGTATATGTGTGTATAAACATGTGCATTATTTGCATGCGCATTGTGTATATGTATATTGTATGTATGTGTATGTATATGTATGTGTACAATTAAGTGTATATATGTGTGTATGTGTGCATTGTATATATGTATATTGTAAGTGTGCTATATATACATGAATACATGTATATACGTTGCGTGTATATATATGTATGCATTGTGTATGTATGTTTGTGTGTGTGTGTCTATATATATTATATGTATGTTACGTGTATGTGTATGCATTGTATGTATGTATATTGTGTGTATATGTGGTATATCTATGTATGTGTATATAAACACTATTATATGTATATGTATATATGTATATGCATTGTCTATATATATATATATTATATGTATGTATTGCGTATGTATATTGCATGCATATATTGTGTATGTGTATTATATACATGCTGTGTATGTGTATTGTATGTGTATATATTGCTAGGTGTATTTGTGTGATATATATTATGTGTATATGTGTGCGTGTGTTGTGTGTGTGGTGTTTGTGTGTGTATGTGCTATATATGTGTGTATATTATATATAAATACATGTTATATTTGTGTGCTGTGTGTATATATTATATATGTGGGTGCGTTGTGTGTGGTGTGTTCTGTGTGTGTGTGTTGTGTGTATGTGGTGTGTGTGTGTATACTATGTGTGTGTGTGTATTGTTGTTGTGTGTGTGTGTATATATGTGTGTGACAAACAGACGCTGTCTGACCAGCAGGCACACGGACGCATCTATTCACACCCGCATACTCACCTCCCAATAACCCCAAAATCACTGATGCTTGAAGGGGAAGTATAAACCAAACTGGGTACATATCTTTTTTTCTCTCAATCCAACTTTTCTGCTAAAACAAACAGGTCAGTAAAAAACAAATTCTCGCCTTCGATTCAAAATATTCTGAGATGTCTAAAATATCCATTTTAATTTTCTCTGTCAATATTACAAGCTTTCTCACCAAACTATTACACTTCCTTATGTCTTTAACATGTCCTTTCTACCAAAGACTGTATATATATACATGTAATGTGACAATTGGCGACAACCAATAATTAACGCAACCAAATTTCCAATAATATATTTGTTTATTCTTTTCTGCCATTTTTCCAAATATTCTCATCATACTATTGAACTTTTTTATACTATGTTTATACATGTAATGTGACAATTATGTATAAAAAAACATTTTTGAATTCATAATATTCAATGTGACAATTATGTAAAAAACTTTTTTTGAACCCATAATATTCAAAGTTTCTTTTGACAATCTTTTACCAAAGAGTGAAACCGGTTAAGTAAATAAACATCGTTTAAATTGCATTTTCAAACCTTTTTTCATATATATATATATATATATATATATGTACATATATATGAATCTCTATACATACGAACACACACACACAATATATATATATTGAAAGAAACAATGTTAAGGTCAGACTGTGTTGTGTGTTTACATTTCGTTCAAGTTGAATGACAACTGGGGGTGAGGAAGATACAGTAAACACGTAGAGAGAGAGAGGAAAGAAGGCGAGAGACAGAGAAGTGATGGGAATGAAAGAGAAAGAAGACGAGAAGAAATATGTTTGTGGAAAGAAAAATTTAGTAGATAGAGTGAATTGATTTAGATAGATAGATAGATAGATAGATAGAGATAGAGAGAGAGATAGAGAGAGAGATAGATAGATAGATAGATAGATAGATAGATAGAGAGATAGATAGATAGAGAGATAGATAGAGAGATGGATGGATAGAGAGATAGATAGAGAGATGGAGATAGAGGATAGAGAGAGATGATGGATAGAGAGATAGAGAGATGGATGGATAGAGAGATGATAGATAGATAGATAGATAGATAGATAGATAGAGAGATAGAGAGATAGATAGAGAGATAGATAGATAGATATAGATAGATATAGATAGATAGATAGATAGATAGTTGGATAGATAGATAGATAGATAGATATAGATAGATAGATAGATAGATAGTTGGATAGATAGATAGATAGATAGATGGATAGATGGCTGGCTGGACGGACGAATAGGTAGACAGAGAGAATCAGGGGGTAAGAGGAAGTCTAGAGAGCTGGAGAAGGTTGATGGGGCGAGAAGAGGAAGTGGGGAGGAGGAGAGTAAGAGAGTAACAACTGATCGATCGATCGATATAGGTAGGTTGGGAGATTGAAGGAAAACGAGAGGAATGGGTAGAGGCATTGATGTAGAAAGAGAGAGGGGGATAGAGAGGAAGGTGGGGAGAAGAGTGATAGAGAAGGAAAGGAGAACAGAAAGAGGAAGGGGAGAGCCAGGTGGAGAATAACATGGGGAAAGAATGATGGTATGAAGAGAGAGAGGAGAGAGGAGGGGTAAAGTGTAATATAAAGAAACTATGAGAGAGAGAGAAAGGTAGAGGGAGGTGAAGCGATAGAAGGAAGGAAAAGAGGAATGAGAGAGAGAGAAACGGTGTGTATAC
>NW_021823787.1:0-12500 GCF_006345805.1 Octopus sinensis | reverse complement strand
CCGCAGTCAAATGACTGAAACAAGTAAAAAGAGTAAAAAAGTAAAGAGAGTATTGAAGGTTACGCAAACAGCAGAAAGGGGGCGCAACTGCAGAGTGCCAAAGATCCCAACATCGCCATCAAGACAGGACCAGACACTGCAACAGTTTGAGTTTTTCAAGTACCCACAGCTCTTCAGTATCCTCCCAAGAAGTCTGAGAGACCTGCATGGTGTGGATGTAGGTGTCTTCAAAACACAACTGGATCTATTCCAGTCAAGGGCTCCTGATGAGCCTACCCCACGCAGGAAACGCAGATGAGGGCTACGGCATCAAACTATCTCATTCACCAAATGCCACATATCAGAGACGCGGTTTCAAGTAATTAAGCAGTAGCAAAGTTATCGGCGGTGCCCCGATATGGTCACCGTTCTGGAAATGAAACTCGCTAAAGTGTTAAAGAATATATACAAACTCAAAAGGCGGAGAGCTGGCAGAATCGTTAGCACGCCGTGCGAAACGCTTAGTAGTATTTCGTCTGTCGCTACGTTCTGAGTTCAAATTCCGCCGAGGTCGACTTTGCCTTTCATCCTTTCGGGGTCGATTAAATAAGTACCAGTTACGCACTGGGGTCAATGTAATCGACTTAATCCGTTTGTCTGTCCTTGTTTGTCCCCTCTATGTTTAGCCCCTTGTGGGTAGTAAAGAAGGTTAATAGCTACGTAAAGAAATAGATATTTCGTCTGCCGTTACGTTCTGAGTTCAAATTCCGCCGAGGTCGACTTTGCCTTTCATCCTTTCGGGGTCGATTAAATAAGTACCAGTTACGCACTAGGGTCAATGTAATCGACTTAATCCGTTTGTCTGTCCTTGTTTGTCCCCTCTATATTTAGCCCCTTGTGGGTAGTAAAGAAGGTTAATAGCTACGTAAAGAAATAGATATTTCGTCTGCCGTTACGTTCTGAGTTCAAATTCCGCCGAGGTCGACTTTGCCTTTCATCCTTTCGGGGTCGATTAAATAAGTACCAGTTACGCACTGGGGTCAATGTAATCGACTTAATCCATTTGTCTGTCCTTGTTTGTCCCCTCTATGTTTAGCCCCTTGTGGGTAGTAAAGAAGGTTAATAGCTACGTAAAGAAATAGATATTTCGTCTGCCGTTACGTTCTGAGTTCAAATTCCGCCGAGGTCGACTTTGCCTTTCATCCTTTCGGGGTCGATTAAATAAGTACCAGTTACGCACTAGGGTCAATGTAATCGACTTAATCCGTTTGTCTGTCCTTGTTTGTCCCCTCTATGTTTAGCCCCTTGTGGGTAGTAAAGAAGGTTAATAGATACGTAAAGAAATAGATATTTCGTCTGCCGTTACGTTCTGAGTTCAAATTCCGCCGAGGTCGACTTTGCCTTTCATCCTTTCGGGGTCGATTAAATAAGTACCAGTTACGCACTGGGGTCAATGTAATCGACTTAATCCATTTGTCTGTCCTTGTTTGTCCCCTCTATGTTTAGCCCCTTGTGGGTAGTAAAGAAGGTTAATAGATACGTAAAGAAATAGATATTTCGTCTGCCGTTACGTTCTGAGTTCAAATTCCGCCGAGGTCGACTTTGCCTTTCATCCTTTCGGGGTCGATTAAATAAGTACCAGTTACGCACTGGGGTCAATGTAATCGACTTAATCCATTTGTCTGTCCTTGTTTGTCCCCTCTATGTTTAGCCCCTTGTGGGTAGTAAAGAAGGTTAATAGATACGTAAAGAAATAGATATTTCGTCTGCCGTTACGTTCTGAGTTCAAATTCCGCCGAGGTCGACTTTGCCTTTCATCCTTTCGGGGTCGATTAAATAAGTACCAGTTACGCACTGGGGTCAATGTAATCGACTTAATCCATTTGTCTGTCCTTGTTTGTCCCCTCTATGTTTAGCCCCTTGTGGGTAGTAAAGAAGGTTAATAGCTACGTAAACAAATAGATATTTCGTCTGCCGTTACGTTCTGAGTTCAAATTCCGCTGAGGTCGACTTTGCCTTTCATCCTTTCGGGGTCGATTAAATAAGTACCAGTTACGCACTAGGGTCAATGTAATCGACTTAATCCGTTTGTCTGTCCTTGTTTGTCCCCTCTATGTTTAGCCCCTTGTGGGTAGTAAAGAAGGTTAATAGCTACGTAAAGAAATAGATATTTCGTCTGCCGTTACGTTCTGAGTTCAAATTCCGCCGAGGTCGACTTTGCCTTTCATCCTTTCGGGGTCGATTAAATAAGTACCAGTTACGCACTGGGGTCAATGTAATCGACTTAATCCATTGTCTGTCCTTGTTTGTCCCCTCTATGTTTAGCCCCTTGTGGGTAGTAAGAAGGTTAATAGATACGTAAAGAAATAGATATTTCGTCTGCCGTTACGTTCTGAGTTCAAATTCCGCCGAGGTCGACTTTGCCTTTCATCCTTTCGGGGTCGATTAAATAAGTACCAGTTACGCACTGGGGTCAATGTAATCGACTTAATCCATTTGTCTGTCCTTGTTTGTCCCCTCTATGTTTAGCCCCTTGTGGTAGTAAAGAAGGTTAATAGATACGTAAAGAAATAGATATTCGTCTGCCGTTACGTTCTGAGTTCAAATTCCGCCGAGGTCGACTTTGCCTTTCATCCTTTCGGGGTCGATTAAATAAGTACCAGTTACGCACTGGGGTCAATGTAATCGACTTAATCCATTTGTCTGTCCTTGTTTGTCCCCTCTATGTTTAGCCCCTTGTGGGTAGTAAAGAAGGTTATAGCTACGTAAACAAATAGATATTTCGTCTGCCGTTACGTTCTGAGTTCAAATTCCGCTGAGGTCGACTTTGCCTTTCATCCTTTCGGGGTCGATTAAATAAGTACCAGTTACGCACTAGGGTCAATGTAATCGACTTAATCCGTTTGTCTGTCCTTGTTTGTCCCCTCTATGTTTAGCCCCTTGTGGGTAGTAAAGAAGGTTAATAGCTACGTAAAGAAATAGATATTTCGTCTGCCGTTACGTTCTGAGTTCAAATTCCGCCGAGGTCGACTTTGCCTTTCATCCTTTCGGGGTCGATTAAATAAGTACCAGTTACGCACTGGGGTCAATGTAATCGACTTAATCCGTTTGTCTGTCCTTGTTTGTCCCCTCTGTGTTTAACCCCTTGTGGGCAGTAAAGAAATAAATACATACAAACTCAAATCCAGTAATTGGGGGGGGGGGAAATTCAATTCGTAATATTTATATTCGTATTTATATTTACCTGTATCTCATAGATTGCTTTAACTCAAAGATGACAACTTGGAACCTTCAACTTAGTGTGTGTGTTCCTGCGATAGATACTGGAAACAGAAATTGGTGGTCCTATTGCCGCAGCGCGAGATCGTTTGGTTATGAGTGTTAATCTGTGTCGGACTCTGGAAGGAGTTCCAGCAATCAGAAAAAAAAGTCTGTTGAGTCGTTGATGAAATCAACTTCTAGTAAGTATTGCTACAATTTTGCGCTTATATAGATATGTGCCGATGTCTGTATTTGTGTAAATGTGGTGTATATTTTAAAAAGTGTATGAATATATGTATAAACGTATGTAGGCACGTACGTATATATGTATGTATGTATGTATGCAACCGTCGATGTATACATGCGGGTATGTATGGATGTTATGCTTGTATGTAACTGTGCTTGTAATATGTGCGTGCATGTGTGTATCTAGTATGTAAGTATGTACGCAAGTGTGCATGTATGCGTGTGTGTATATGTGAATGTATGTATGTTTGTGTGTATATGCACATTTGCGAGGTGTGTTCGTTCGAGTGGACATCTATACAGGAGGATATCTTGTCTGTGTTTTAGGTGCGTATTCAGTTGTAGGAGTGCATTTCTGTGTATAAATATATGCAGACGTGTGTGTACGTGAGAGAGAGAGAGAGAGAGAGAAAGAGAGAGAGAGAAAGAGAGAGAGAGACAGACAGGTAAACAGACAGACAGACAGACAGAGAAATAGATAGACAGGTAAAAAGATAGAGAGATAAAGGGGGTGAGTGAGAGAGTGACACAATCTTAGTCTAGATTTATATCGCTGCTGTCGCAAAACATCGCGGTGCATAAATCATACGTTAATTTTTTATTAGGGGCCCAATTCATTTTGCACAACAGTAGCACCACCACCACCACCAACAACAACAACAACAGCAACAACTAACAACTGCAACAGCAACGACAACGGCCAGAACAACAGCTGTAAGAATAAAAAAAAAGGAGCACTCCGTCGGTTGCGACGATGAGGGTCCCAGCTGATACGATCAACGGAACAGCCTGCTCGTGATATTAACGTGCAAGTGGCAGAGCACTCCACAGACACGTGCACCCTTAACGTAGTTCTTGGGGATATTCAGCGTGACACAGAGAGTGACAAGGCCGGCCCCTTGAAATGCAGGTACAAGAGAAACAGGAAGAAAGAGCGAGAGAAAGTTGTGGTGAAAGAGTACAGCAGGGTTCACCACCACCTCCTGCCGGAGCCTCGTGGAGCTTTTTTTAGATGTTTTCGCTCAATAAACACTCACAACGCCCGGTCTGGGAATCGAAACCGCGATCCTTCGACCGCGAGTCCGCTGCCCTAACCACTGGGCCATTGCGCCTCCACCAGCAGTAAGAATATCTAAACAGCGACAACAGCAGGCTGCAACACCAGCAACAATAGCCGCGGCAGAAGACAATAGTAATAAAAACTGCAACAACAGCTTACGGCAACAACAACAACAACAACAACAGCAACAACAAACAGCAGCAGCAGCAGCAGCAAAGACAAGAGTAACAACAACAAAAACAACAACAACAACAATAACAGCAACTGCATTAACAGCAGGAACAACAGCAGCAGCAGCAACAGTGGAGGCGACGCAATGGCCCAGTGGTTAGGGCAGCGGACTCGCGGTCGGAGGATCGCGGTTTCGATTCCCAGACCGGGCGTTGTGTGTGTTTATTGAGCGAAAATGCCTAAAGGTCCACGAGGCTCCGGCAGGGGGTTGTGGTGAAGACCCCTGTTGTACTCTTTCGCTCCAACTTTCTCTCACTCTTATTTCTTAATTGCCGACAAGGGTATAAATACAGAGGGGATAAACAAGGACAGACAAACGGATTAAGTCGATTATATCGACCCCAGTGCATAACTGGTACTTAATTTATCGATCCCGAAAGGATGAAAGGCAAAGTCGACCTCGGCGGAATTTGAACTCAGAACGTAGCGGCTGGTGTTTTTACGTCCCCATAACTTGGCGCTTCGGCAAAACACACCGATAGAATAAGTATCAGGCTCTAGAAAATATGTACTGCATGGCCGCAGTCCAATGACTGAAACAAGTAAAAGATCAAAGATAAAATCAGGATAAAGACGGAGATTGTCTCTTTACAAGTGAAATACATCATTATTCATCTAAAAGTTCAACCCCGAATTAAACATTTTTAAACCAAGAGACATGTACAGGTTTCTCATTAAGTAAGCAAACTTCATTATCTAAATTGGCTACAAAAATAGCATGGCTTTGATCTATATAACATACTACCTTAATTTATCTTATACTCTTTCTACACTGACAATAAAAGATTGAATTATTGTAGCAGTTATCTGTTTTCCTTTCTGTTTATATGTGTTAAATAAGAATCGGGTTAAGTTTGTTTCTGTGAATACAGTTATGTTTGAATTTTTTGTTTGAATTTTGTGTGAAGGAAAACCTCTTTCTTTTTGCTCTCTGAAATAAACTGTTTGATTCTCGTTAATTTTCTCTTTGTCAATAAAACTAAGAGCTTTTCTATTCTTTCTTTCTTTTACTTGTTTCAGTCATTTCACTGCGGCCATGCTGGAGCACCGCCTTTAGTCGAGCAAATCGACCCCAGGACTTATTCCTTGTAAGCCCAGTACTTATTCTATCGGTCTCTTTTGCCGAACCGCTAAGTGACGGGGACGTAAACACACCAGCATCGGTTGTCAAGCAATGCTAGGGGGACAAACACAGACATACACACATATATATATATACATATATACGACAGGCTTCTTTCAGTTTCCGTCTACCAAATCCACTCACAAGGCATTGGTCGGCCCGGGGCTATAGCAGAAGACACTTGCCCAAGATGCCACGCAGTGGGACTGAACCCGGAACCATGTGGTTGGTTAGCAAGCTACTTACCACACAGCCACTCCTAAGTTTGTTTTTTTTCCATCAAAAAAATATATGGTGGTTACTTTGAGAAATTTAACTCGAAGGCAGTACCCTAGTTCTCGAGCTGAAGCTAAAGAGTTAAAAAGTTTACGAAAGAGTAAACAATTAACAAAGGTGTAATCTATATATATAAAACTGTAGTTGTGTGAGTGTCTGTCCCCTTCGATTTAGATTCCTAACTACTCCCACATTTTGCGGTGCAATTTAACCAAATTCGGGTATCTTATAGTCGTGATTCATATCGAGCCCGTCTGAGTATTAGCGCGCGTCTACGATGAGTCTACGATTTTTAAAAATAATTTAACATCATTTTTTATTCCATTTTAATGCATATTTTTTCGTGTGTCGATGGCGGCGGAGTTGGCGTCCATGGTCACACCTGCACCTGTGTTGCTTCTCCCCCTTCTTCCCTCCCTCGTAAAGCTGTGGGGAAGGGAGTGTAAGGAAATCAACGTCGTAAAGCGTTGTCAAGGAGACCAGCGTTCTTTTAGAACAACGACTTCATGGCTTGAAGACACCAAAACAGAAATGGCTAAGAAAGCCCGAATTGGCATCTATAAGGGAAGTAACTCTCTAAAAATGCTTATATAGTTATTTCCCTTACAAATCCGAGCAACGCCGGGCGATACTGCTAGTTTAATATAAAGTACTTTTCTTTCTCTCATATAGCGAATTTATTTCAAGGGTTCCCTAACAGCAAAAAAATATTATGGCTCACTGTCTTAAAGAATTTAACCCTCTTGCAGTGGAAGTCAGATGTATCCACGCAAAATTTCATTATCTCTGTCCTCATCTTGTTTGTTGTTAACACAACGTTTCGGCTGATATACTCTCCAGCCTACATCAGGTGTCTTGGGGAAATTTTGAACCTGGGTTCTTATTCCTAAGGTGTTTTTCGATGTTGTTGTCATTATTATTATTATTATTATTATTATAATTATTATTATTATTCTGGTCACTGCTTGGAATCGAACTCGGAATCTTGGAATTAGTAGCCCGCGCTCTTAACCACTACGCCACATGCCCTCATCTCTTAAATATAGAACTGCGGAAAGCAGTTTTATATACCAATCTATCATTTGCTGAGGGATGTCATGTTTGAAACCGAGATATCTTTTTATCTTTATCTTTCACATAATTCAGTTATTAGACTGCTGCCATGCTAGGGCATAGTCCTGAAGAATTTTAGTCGAACTGGTCGACCTCAGTACTTATTTTTGTTTTAAAGTATGGTACCTGTAGTATAGGTGTCGTTTACCGAACCGCTAGGTTATGGAGGCCGTAGTGGAGGCGTAATGGCCCAGTGGTTAGGGCAGCGGACTCGCGTTCGTAGGATCGCGGTTTCAATTCCCAGACCGGGTGTTGTGAGTGTTTATTGAGCGAAAACACCTAAAGCTCCACGAGGCTCCGGCAGGGGATGGTGGTGATCCCTGCTGTACTCTTTCACCACAACTTTCTCTCACTCTTACTTCCTGTTTCTGTTGTACCTGTATTTCAAAGGGCCGGTTCTTGTCACTCTCTGTGTCACGCTGAATATCCCCGAGAACTACGTTAAGGGTACACGTGTCTGTGGAGTGCTCAGCCACTTACACGTTAATTTCACGAGCAGGCTGTTCCGTTGATTCGGATCAACCGGAACCCTCGTCGTCGTAACCGACGGAGTGCTTCAATCCAATAGATTCATTATCATTATTATTGCAATTTCTGTCTGATCGGCCCAGGTAAATTAGACTCACAATCAAATATTTGTCAGTTGTGGCTGCCGTATTTTTGTAATACCAGGGACGACAAAGCCCGAAGTAGCATTATTTAAGACATAGAATACGATCTAACCCCTTACCCGGCAGAAACGAGTATATGCGTTTTGACCGAAATCGTTTTTTTCTATCTCTGGCGAGTTAACTCGTCAAAAGATAGACTCGCCAAAATCGACAGCAAACGAGTTCCTTCGTCTATTATAAACTCTTTTTTGACATATACGAGTATATTCGCTCACTTTATACGTCTGGCAGTGACGATTTCTGCCACCTTTCGCTTGAGTAAGGCATTGAAGACCGAGTATGATTTAGTCACCTGGAGACAGTCGAAGGGTTGGAAGGCACATTTTATGAATAATGAATAAGGTTTGAAATATAGCTCGAAATCACCATTCAAAACATAGTAAAATAAAACAATAAAAAATATGTCTGAAAAATGCATTTATTTTCAAAATAATTGTTGGGTAAGGGGTTAATAGAAATTTGACTGCTTTTTCTAGCAGTATATAATTCCTATTTCTTGAAGTTCAACTAGTACATTTTTTGTTTGACCAGGTGATATCTCTGCATATGTTTCCAGTATGTTTATGATATATGTGAAAATAAACATCCTAAAAACTAAATAATAGGAATATATAGTGAATAGCAAATGGTTACGTAGACTGTTTTCATTCAGAGGAAACAAAAAAATTGACAAACTTGTCGGATTTTCTACTTCACGTATGAAACAGCTGTTCGATCCATTTTAATAAATTTATGAGGGAACGAGGAAATGCGTCTGTGGTCGCTTGGTATACTCTCTTTTACTCTTTACTCTTTTACTTGTTTCAGTCATTTGACTGCGGCCATGCTGGAGCACCGCCT
The DNA here is from genome assembly GCF_006345805.1 of Octopus sinensis. Taxonomy (NCBI): domain Eukaryota; kingdom Metazoa; phylum Mollusca; class Cephalopoda; order Octopoda; family Octopodidae; genus Octopus; species Octopus sinensis. The sequence goes on along the minus strand of NW_021823787.1, from coordinate 3,700 downwards.
TTTTTTTTAATCGTGCAACTCGACCCCGGGACTTATTCTTTTGTAAGCCCAGTACTTATTCTATCGGTCTGTTTTGCCGAACCGCTAAGTGACGGGGACGTAAACACACCAGCATCGGTTGTCAAGCAATGCTAGGGGGGACAAACACAGACACACAAACACACACACACACATATATATATACATATATACATATATACGACAGGCTTCTTTCAGTTTCCGTCTACCAAATCCACTCACAAGGTATTGGTCGGCCCGGGGCTATAGCAGAAGATAGTTGCCCAAGATGCCACGCAGTGGGACTGAACCCGGAACAATGTGGTTGGTAAACAAGCTACTTACCACACAGCCACTCCTACGCCTAGAAATAGCAGGTATCCTAGAAATAGCAGCGAATGTCTAGCTGAAACCACAATCTACCTCCTCAAACAAAGGAGAACACACTGGATAATATAGAAGAGATAATCCTGGCTAGAATGATGAATAAATGTATTTCTTTACTGCCCACAAGGGGCTAAACATAGAGGGGACAAACAAGGACAGACAAAGGGATTAAGTCGATTGCATCGACCCCAATGGGAAACTGGTACTTTATTTATCGACCCCGAAAGGATGAAAAGGCAAAGTCGACCTCGGCGGAATTTGAACTCAGAACGTAACGGCAGACGAAATATCTATTTCTTTACGTAGCTATTAACCTTCTTTACTACCCACAAGGGGCTAAACACAGAGAGGACAAACAAGGACAGACAAACGGATTAAGTCGATTACATCGACCCCAGTGGGAAACTGGTACTTTATTTAATCGACCCCGAAAGGATAAAAAGGCAAAGTCGACCTCGGCGGAATTTGAACTCAGAACGTAACGGCAGACGAAATATCAATTTCTTTACGTAGCTATTAACCTTATTTACTACCCATAAGGGGCTAAACATAGAGGGGACAAACAAGGACAGACAAAGGGATTAAGTCGATTGCATCGACCACAGTGGGAAACTGGTACTTTATTTATCGACCCCGAAAGGATAAAAAGGCAAAGTCGACCTCGGCGGAATTTGAACTCAGAACGTAACGACAGACGAAATTCGGCTACGCATTTCACCCGGCGTGCTAACGTTTCGGCCAATAAATATTGGTATGGAGTTATCGAGGAAGCGAGCTAGTATAATCGTTAGCACATCGAAGAAAATGCTTTTGCGGCATTTAGTTCTTCCTTAAGTTCTGAGTTCAAATTCCATGGCAGTCAGCTTTGTGTTTTATCCTTTAGGAGTCGCTAAACTATGTACCAGTTGAGCACTAGGGTCGATGAAATCGGCTAACTCCTGAAATTGTTGACCTTGAGCCAAAATGTGAAACGTAGTATGGGAAGCACTTCGTCGGTTCCGACGACGAGGGTTCCGGTTGATCTGAATCAACGGAACAGCCTGCTCGTGAAATTAACGTGTAAGTGGCTGAGCACTCCACAGACACGTGTACCCTTAACGTAGTTCTCGGGGATATTCAGCGTGACACAGAGAGTGACCAGGCCGGCCCTTTGAAATACAGGTACAACAGAAACAGGAAGTAAGAGTGAGAGAAAGTTGTGGTGAAAGAGTACAGCAGGGATCACCACTATTCCCTGTCGGAGCCTCGTGGAGCTTTAGGTGTTTTCGCTCAATAAACACTCACAACGCCCGGTCTGGGAATCGAAACCGCGATCCTATGACCGCGAGTCCGCTGCCCTAACCACTGGGCCATTGCGCCTCCAGTGAAACGTAGTATATTTACCAGCCGACAATGGAACCTGTACCTAGCTGACAGATCAGCTCGACATACCAGTGACAACCCGCAGGCACATATGCATGCACACATCTTCCAGCCATGACCACTCATAGGTCTGTTACATTTTTGGCAGAATCGCTAGCACACCCGATAAAAAATCTTTACGTTCTGAGTTCTAATCCCACCGAGGTCATCATTGTTTGTCATCGTTACGGGGTCAATAAAATAAAGTACCAATCAATTACTGTAGTCGACGGATCGACTTCCCTCTCTCCTCATGGTTTCTAAACTTGCTCAAGGTTCTAACAGTGTCTATATGATTTTTGTGAAAAGATCAGGTTGTGATCTGTCATAATTTTTACTGTTACCAACTAGAGTCAAAATTTATTTTAAACTAGCAGTATCGCCCGGCGTTGCTCGGGTTTGTAAGGGAAATAACTATATAAGCATTTTTAGAGAGTTATAGCCAAAAAATAGCAAAAAAATGCATTAAAAATGGAAAAGTAATTATGGTAATTTTTTTTTTAATCGTAGACTCATCGTAGACATTTTTAGAGAGTTACTTCCATTATATAATAGCGAAAAAATGCATTAAAATGGAAAAAAATGCTGGTAATTTTTTTTTTAAATCGTAGACTCATCGTAGACGCGCGCTAATACCCAGAAGGGCTCGGTATGAATCACGACTATAAGATACCCGGTTTTGGTTAAACTGCACCGCAAAATGTGGGAGTAGTTAGGAATCTAAATCGTAGGAGACAGACACACAACTTCATTTTTATATATAAAGATATATAAAGCGTTAATTAATAGTTCGAACAAATTATATCAGTGTGGTTGCGTGTGTAGAGAGATACAGAATTCATTAATGGATAGAGGTATGATTTGCAAATATTTCATCGATAGAACCCAGTGAAATTTGAACCCAGAACATAAAGAGTTATAAATATACACCTCAGACATTTTCTACGACACTTTAGCATCACTCTTAATAAAAAAGACTTCACTAGCAGGATTTGAACTCGGAATTTCAAGGTACGTAACTATATGCATTAGAGCGTTTGTATGACACTGTAACTGACTTTACTCTGATTTGAACACAGAATGTCCATGAACGTAATTAAATACTTCAAGGAGGAATTTTGTCCAGAGCTCTACCAATTTGGCTAAACCATTACTCGTACCGTACACATACACACTTCATATATCCATACACCTACATATGCGCGCACACACACACGCACACACCAGGTGTTTATTGTTTTCATACATGGCCAGATGTTACGATTCTCCATCTTCAAATACATATAAGCATACCTATATATATATGTGTGTGTATGTGTGTTGTGTATGTGTGTGTGTGTGTACGCACGCATATATCTAATGTATATATATATATACATACACACACACACACACACACACACATAGATATATAGATATATAATATAAATTCTATATAAAGGGCTTAGTAAAATAAATTACTTTCACATAATGAACTCATTAGAAATAGTAGCTAAAAAAACTTTTTTAAAAATATTTATAATACTTAAAGAACATCTCTCTCATATAGTGTTTGCTCAATTCAACTCAGGAAAGTATGGGGGTAAAGACATTAAAAAATCAAATGCCAAAGGTTATTGAGAACGTACGTTTCAAGATTAGTCAACTCGACATTTCTATCACAGCTCAGAACTCCTTGGTTTGGGATTTGAAAAACTGAAAGTGGGAGCATACCCTTTCGGCTCTTATCGCTTCTGAAGATCTGCTCGAAACAACAGTGCAGCAAAACCCAAAATATGCAAGCGAAGAATTTCTGCTCTCCCCTTTCCACCAGCGTGGGTAAAATCAGTAAACACTATGCTTTTTCGTTAAAATCCGAAGCATTAAATAGAGAGAGATAATTATAATTTCAACAATTGAGGGTAAAATAATTAAT
>NW_021823786.1:0-22323 GCF_006345805.1 Octopus sinensis | reverse complement strand
GGCAAATTGAAATAGAAAAACATTGAGTTTGACGTAGCACAAACGTATCGTCACTATCATCACTATCACTTTCTTCTCTCACTCACTCTCTCTCTCTCTCTCTCTCTCTCTCTCTCTCCCTATTTCTTTTCAAGCTTGATTTTCCTTAACTATCTCTATTGCAGCATTCCAGAAGGAGAGAGACGTAGACAGAGAAAGAAATACTCACCCTGTTCTTTATCTCTCTACAACTTCTTTCTTGACAGGCACTACGGCGTAATTTGGAGACGATTTAGCTTCAAGCTCTGACAGTAAGTGTTCTGCAAACATTTTTGTGACATTACAGATATTTTGTGTGTGTGAGTGCGTGTGTGCGTGTGTGTATGTGGGTCGGTGTATGATTGTGTGTGTGTGCGTGCGCTTGTGCGCGCGCACACGTGTGTGCATTATTACTTTTTACATATATGTGTGGGGAATCTTTAGAAAGTCTTACAAATTTATACTGTGCCACTGATAGATTTTCAGGATGCGCAACAATTCTTTTGCACTTTCTTAGACGAAAAGAACTAGCATTTAAAGGTTTTTGTGCAAATCTGTAATTACATAGTTATGTATGTATGTATGTATGTATGTATGTATGTATGTATGTATGTATGTATTTATGCAGGTGTGCATATATGAATGAATGAACGTGTGATTGGATGAATGTATGTTTGATTGTCTCCATTATATCCTATTGTGGCACCTAGTGAAGGATAATGAAAGGCTAATACGAATAAGTACATAAAGCACCCCAGAGAATAACCAAGTGAACCATACTTTGAGACATGTCAATCTAGGGAGACAGGGAGATCGATACAATATACAAGATATTGTTGCCAAGAACAATCGGGAAGGAAATTCCCTCCTGATTGAAGTAACTATCCAAATAGATGGCAATGTATTCTCTTTAAAGAAATAGTTAAAGTATTCAAACATAAAAGTCCGGAAATGGATTTAACCAAAATGCGGGGTCTAAAAGCGGAAACAGCAGCAGCAGCAACAACAACAACAACAACAACAACAACAATAATAATAATAATAATAATAATAACACATGTTTTGTCTTGGTATAAAAGATGGGCTACAGCAAATATTCTGCTCAATACCACAGATTTGCTTTGTCAGTTGTTTGACCTTAACCAGTTAAGCATGTCCCTTAGTGGCTGACGATATGTGCATCTCTGGTCATGAGCAGGAATAGTGGACGAGCATCGTAGCCATGTGTTGAGAGGAATTCCTTGGGGTTTGAATAATTTATCTTGGGTTTTATTCCTTGGGGTTTGAATAATTCATCATCCTTAAACAAACCTTATTCAGGGAAATTTTGAGCGGGATGAGTTACTCGACATGAAGAAATTTCTGTGTCTCACCTGCAAGTGCAGGTGCTATTTATTCTCGTGTGAAATCACCATATGGTTGTGATGCATGTGCCTGATGTACCCTTATCAGACGAGTAGTCATGATGGGGTTCTTATATATTAATCGTGGGCATGCATTACTCTCTCACTCAGTAATAATAATCATCCTTTCTACAATAGCCTCAAAGCCTGAAATTTGTGGAGAGAGAGTAGTAGTTTTACATCGATCCGAATATTTGACTGGAATTTTATTGACTCCGAATGAATGAAAGGCAAAGTTTTCCTCGGCAAAATCTGAACTCAAAACGGAAAGACGGACGAGTTGCCGCTAAGCGTTGTGTTCCGTGTGCTAATATTTCTACCAGCTAGCCACCTAACTACTACTACAACTACTACAACAAATAATAATAATAATAATAATAATAATAATAATAATAATAATAATAATAATAATAATAATAATAATAATAGTAATAGTAATAATAATAATAATAATAATAATAATAATAATAATAATAATAATAATAATAATATTCTGCTCAATACCACAGATTTGCTTGTCATTTGTTTAGCCTTAACCAGTTGACCATGTCCCTTAGTGGCTGACAGTATGTGCATCTCTGATCCCCAGCAGAAGTAGTGGGGGAGCATCATAGCCGTGTGTTGAAAGGAATTCTTAGAGGTTTGGATAATTCACATTTGGAAATCTGGGTAGTTCGTTCAACATCCTTAAACAACCCTTATTCAGGGACCTTTTGAGCGGGATGGTCTACTCGACCTTCAGAAAATTCTAACTGGGCCCCACCTGCAAGGGACATGCGCTGTTTTTCTTGATATGAGATCAACATGTCACGCACATATGGTTGTGATTCATGTGCCTTGTTTACGATTATCAGACGGGTAGTCATGATATGTATACTAGGCTTCGTATATTTTACCCCAGTGTCACTTTGATGGCATGCACGATAGCTTAAACTGTGCTCTAAATGGAGGTGTAGTAAAATCCTATTTTATGGACTCAACCATGTTTTAAAATAAGTCGAAAGGTAAGCTACTATAAATCGGCATGAACTTTCCGAACAACCCAATAGTAATGACATCAATGATAATAATTCTACTATAGACATTTATATTAATAATGTTTCTAGTTTTAACACAGGAACAGAAAATTGATTAGGGTAGTGAGTTTAAGAATACATCCACTCCAGCACATCACTGGTATTTATTTTATTGCCCCCGGAAGGATAAAAGAAACGGTCGACCGTGACAGGATTTGAGCTGAGGGCTTAAAGAGCCGAAGGAATGCCATTAAGCACTTCGTCCAGCGCAGTAACGATTCTGCCTGCTCACCGCCTTCATAACAATATCAACAATAATAATATTCCTGTCTACTATAGGGACAAGGCTTGAAATTTGGCGGGGAGGGTGCCAGTTGATTAGATCGATCCCAATACGCACAGGTACTTAATTTCTCGACCCCGAAAGGATGAAAGGTAAAGTCGACCTCGGTGGAATTTGAACTCAGAACGTAAATACGGAAGCAATGCCGCTGAGCATTTTGCCCGGTATGCTAACAATTCTGACAGCTCACCGCCCTAATAATAATAATAATAATAATAATAATAATAATAACAACAACAACAATAATGATGATGATGATGATGATGATGAAAAAGTTAAAAACATATATCAAGCACTCGTCAATGATCTTTCTTCCTCATCCTTCCCCCCTCTTCTTTTTCTCTCCTTCCTCTCCCCATTCTCCCGTTTCTCTTCATCCACCATTTTCCATCCTCATTTCCGTACCACTGACTATCGTGTGTATTCATTAAAAGATCTTTTGTCCATCAGGTTTCTATAACTTGTCAAGAGTTTGAAACTACTTTCGGTTCTCAAAAATAATATACATATAAATTAATATGAACAAAAACAAACAATACTAACAACAACAATAAAAAGAACAATAATAACAAAAATCAGTAACAACAAGAAAGGTATTTTTACAACGCACACTTAAGACCGTATTGTTTCAACCGGTGTTGTTTAAATTGTTCACCTACTGCAACAATATCCGCTTTTCATTTACTGCTTCTGTTTGAATGTTTTCAAATGTTTATAACCGATTGAGAAGTCGCTAAACCGCTTGATTAGGCTCTTTTATGTAAGAGTCTGACACAGTTTTTTTTGTTTGTTTGTTTGTTTAACCAAGAAACATTGGGTTTTTTTTTGTCGTGTTTTGTTATTTTTATGTTTTTCATTGGAGGAAAACTACAGAGCCAGAACCAGCCTATGAGTGAGCATCTAGACAATTTGTCGACTTGCTAAAAATAACAGCCAAATGTTCCTTAAATTATGTACATATACCGTCTAATAATAAGAGAACGACACATTGGGCAGTTTAGTCGTGGCTATACGAAGAAGTCTCCTTAAACAGGGTTGGCCTGGGGTTAAGCAACAACAGAAACAAAGACACAAGGAAAGAAACAATAATGGAAAATGTTGACAAGTTGCCTCGCCAGTAGCGGAGAAGTTCCCTTCCATAGTAAAAGATTCTCTTTGATGGCAAAGGGTCTTTTTTGTGGAAATAAATTACTTTTATATATTAAATAAATTACTTTATATATTAAATAAATTACTTTATATATTAAATAAATTACGTTCTTCTTGCTGGAAAAACGTTTTCTTTTTTGAAAACGGTTTCCTTTTGTGGGAAAAGTGCCTGCTTGTTGGGAAAAAGAATCCCTTTGTAGAAAAAGGTTACTCCTGATGAGAAAAGTTGCCTCTTGTAGAAAAATTGTTGATAAAAACGGGTTCCTTTTTTTCTGTGGGAAAATGTTACCATTGTAGAAAAAGTGTTCTTTGTAATGGGAAAAGTCTCCTTTTCGTGGAAAAAATTCTTTTGATGGAAGACAGGTCCTTATGGTGGGGAACAATTCTCGTTTGATAAGGTAAAAGTTCCCTTTATAGAAAAAAGATTTTTGATAGAAAAAATATTCCCAGTAGAAAAAAAGAGTTCCTTTCGACGACGATAGGTTCTTTTTGGTGGTAAATGTTTTCTTCTGATACAAAAGGTTCCATGCGATATAGTAACGCTCTATCAACGTGCGGAGAAAAGTGTTAGATTTATCTTTCTTTTCTTTTCGCCCTTTTCAAACCTACATACATACATAGATACATATATGTTATAATATTATATGTAATATATGTATGTATGTATGTATGTATGTAGTATGTATGTATGTATGTATGTATGTATGTATATGTATGTATATATATATATACATACATACATACATATATATATATATATATATATATATATATATATATATATATATATATATATGAAAATAGTAATGCAATACGAGAGTATTGCATTACTATTTTCATTGAAACTTCTTCACTGTTCTCGTTCTGTTAACGTTTTGGCGTTCAGACGAGTGTACTGGCATAGATGTGGCCACATTTGAAATATTGTCGAGGTATATGCAGCTGATGAAGATAAATCAAATATACGTTGGCAAACGTATTTTGAAGAATCTGAAACCGGTACTGCATTATCCGTTTCTAGGTTTTTCATTTTTCAGATGTTCTTCCTAGTGGTAAGACAATTTTTTTTCATGTTTGTTGCGCACACGCATCTTTACTAGTACATACGCAGTGAAGATATACATTAGCGTCGTATTTATTACGTTCGCTATTTTCCAGTAAATATCGGTGCTTCGTTGTGCCATTTATTTACTTTATATGTATATATATATATATATATACACACACACACATATATATATATATATATATAGGAAGAGTTTACGAAAAAACAACAAAAGACGAAGACAGGTGGTGTACAAAACAAACAGATGTATTAGTATAACGCTCAGGAATAGAAAATATATATATAGGGAAAATAGAAGTCTTTGACGTTTCAAACTTAAGCTCTTCTACACAACGGAATGAGGAGAGGAAACAGATGGAGTGTGGGGGGGAAGAGAGAGAAAGCACGTATCTGGATTAACGGTTGCATACCCCCACACACAAATACCCCCTCCACACACCACACACACACACACACACACACACACACACACATACAGTGTCCCAGCACCGTCATAGTCAAATGACTGAAACCAGTAAAGGGTAGTAAAAGATTAATCACTCTTTCACCAAAACTGTCTTCAGCGCCCTCACACTCAAAGGTGGTATTCTTTACGTTACGAAACCGTGGTTTGGCCTCGATCACTCAAGTTTTCTTACTTGTGTTACAGAGTAAACATAGCCGCCGTGCTAGCATTCTGCACCAAAGAAGAACAGAAATCAGTGACCCGGTTTCTCTTGTCTGATTGTCAGGCACTGAAATTCATCGCAGGCCTTCTATACACTACGGTTACATCACTCTACACCGTAGAAGAACGTATGACTGGATCGGGAAGTTTTAAAATGCCGGACAAATGTAAAACACCAAGAGCGAGCAAGACGCTCATTAAACTCCACCACTGACGTAAATATTCAAGAAGCTCGAGTGATGGTTCTGGTGAACCGGCGAGTGACCATCGATGAGGTAACATCTCTGCAAATTAACTATGGTTCTGCATACGAAATCATTGACGACAAGTTTCGGTCCTGTAAAGTCTGTGCGCATAAGCACGATTGTGCGGAGATTTGTCAACGCTTACTCGACCGCTACAGAGATGAAAGCGAAGCATTTTTGGGAAACAACTGTCGCAGGCAATGAAATCTGGTTCCTCCCTTTGAGCTCAACTCCAAAATGCTGTGTATGGAATCGCCAGTGAAAAAGAAACTCAAGACTCGACGTTCCACAAAGAGACGCAAAAGAGCCTATGCAGAAACCTTAACTAGAGAAGATAATGTGTAGGCTACAGCGAAATATTGGTCAACAAATTGAAACCAGCAATTCACACCAAATGTCGAGGTCTTTACTCAAACCAAGAATTAATGTCGTACAACAGTTCACAGCCAAACCGATGAAACCATTGTCAAATTGCGTTTCGAGTTGTTGGCGTATTCCACATATAGTCCGGATCTTGCGCTTTCAATCACCTCTTTGATTGGGAATCTCAAACATCCTTTAAAAGATCGTCGATTTGCTACGGACGAAGAATCGCAAGAGAGGTGCATAAGTGGCTGCAAAAGCAGCCGAAAACTTCCGATGGAAGAAGAAGCTTGTGGATCACTGGAAGAAGCGCATCGAAAAGTAAGAAGACTATATGGGAAAATGATGTAGTTGTTCAGGCTCTTCTTGAACAAAAGTGCGTATAATCTTTGACTTATCATTGTGTGTGTTTGTGTGTATGTGTGTGTGTGTGTGTGTGTGTGTGTGTGTGTGTGTGTGTGTGTGTGTGTGTGTGTGTGTGGTGCGTGCGTGATCAGCTTTTGTTCCGACACTACTCTACGTTGTGAGTTCAAATTTAACACTGATCATCCCAGTACTGGATTCTTCTGTTCCTGTTTCTTTTTCTGCTTCTTCTACTTCAATTTCTTCTTCTTCTTCTTCTTCTTCTTTTCTTTCTTTTCTTTTCTTCTTCTTCTTCTTCTTCTTCTTCTTCTTCGTCTTTTCTTCTTCTTCTTCTTCTCTTCTTCTTCTTCTTTTTCCTCGTATTATTATTATTATTATATATTATATTTATTAGTATTATTATATTATTATATTATGAGGTGAGAGAGCAGTTCATGCCATCAAAGTGACACTGGGGTAAAATATACGAAGCCCAATATACCCATCATGACTACCCGTCTGATAAAGTTACACCAGGCACATGCATCACAACCATATGTGCGCGACATGGTGATCTCATATCAAGATAAAAGAACATGACCTTGCAGGTGGGGCCCAGTTAGAATTTTCTTCAGGTTGAGTAGCCCATCCCGCTCAACGGTCCCTGAATAAGGGTTGCTTAAGGATGTTGAAAGAACCACCCATGTTCCAGAGGTGAACTATTCAAATCCCAAAGAATCCCTCTCAACACATGGCTATGATGCTCCCCACTACTTTGCTCGTGATCAGAGATGCACATATCGTCAGCCACTAAGGGACATGCTCAACTGGTTAAGTCAAAACAACTGACAAGCAAATCTGTGGTATTGAGCAGAATATTTGCTGTAGCCATCTTTTTACCAAGACAAAACAAGTACATGATAACACTTCCAATCAGTTAAGATCAGAAGCCATGAGAGCCACTGCCTGGTACTGCATCAGTATTATTATTATTATTGTTATTGTTATTATTATCATTATTATCATTATTATTATTATTATTATTATTATTATCATCATCATTATTATTATTATTGTTGTTGTTGTTATTGTTGTTATTATTATTATTATTATTATTATTATTATTATTATTATTATTATTCCTCTTCTTCTTCCCTCTTTCGCTCGATTCTTAGAATACAAATGTCCAGTCATGTGACACTATGTATCACGCTTATTCTGCTTGAGAATGATATTAAGGCTATATATAACTGTGGAATACACGGCCATTTACACCTAAATTTCACAAGTATGTGGAATAACGTTGAATGAACAACTGAATGCTCATCACCTCTCCCGATGGAGATCCGACAAATACATTCTCTATTATTTTCAGTTTTAAATCATTTTTACTTCGTTTTATGTTTGTCTTATAACTTTCATCTTCTTTAATATTTTTTCCTGTTTCCTCATTTCCTTTTCCTTTCTATGACTTTTTATCTTCCTTTCAGTCTATTTATCTATAGATACACACACACACACACACACACACACACATATATATATATATATATATATATTTATACACTCACACATACACACATACACACACAATGTGATAGAAAGATCAACAAAAACTGTATTCCATCTGTTGAGAGATAAATATATACATATATAAATATATACATATGTGATGTAGTCTGCCTTCGAAGACGACGTATGAGCGTTCAACTTTTGCCGGAAAACCTGCACATAGTGTTTATAGTGATTAAATGTATGAGCTGCACATTAGTTCACGCCCTCCGTCAAATCGACTCTACCGAAACAGGTGCACGCTGTGCCACGAGTCACTTGTCGAAGTGATCGCAGAGCAACGCGAGTTGCTCAAGAACACAACGTACCACACGGTCTAGGAATTAAAACCACAATTGCACAATCTTAAATACACCACCCTCACCACCAGGGAATGCGTTCTCGCTACCTATATATATATATATACTAGCATTATGACCCGTCGTTGCCGGGTCATAGTGCTAGTGCATGTATATATGTGTATATATATATGTGTACATATTACATGTACATCTATATATATATACATCTACACATAAAATACAAAATACAAAGTTATATCTTGATATAGCTAGTGATAACAATACTCAAAATATATAACAGACTGAAATTGTAAGCCCGTCTCTTCCAATTTCGATCAATTGTATCTTGTCCTCCCTCTTGTATAGAAGTGTGACTACAATCCACCCTACCTCAATCTGGGGGGGGGGCATTTTTAATTTTTATCCGGCACGTCCTACGTCCCAGATATAAAGGTAAAAATAAAATATTTCCTCTTTGCAAGTTCGAGTCGAGTACTCCCTTGCTTCTATTGCGGCGAATTTACCACTCTAGTTAGATATCTTTAATAGTCGCACCAATACACTTTTCGATGGTGCTTTCCTCCAGGTGTTCAAATCTTCTTTTTTCTCTACATTGTATACTTTATAGACAATAGTCTTTTCTTTAATTTAATTTTTTATTATCCATCTGGACTATTCCATTTCTGCAAGCTAATTTTATTTTTAATTTATTCCCATTCATGTGAAACCACTTATTCAAGTTCAAGTCATTGATGCAATTTTATACCAATTGCTATTTTTACTTTTGTTATGTTACGATTATATCATACTTTAGTTTGATTTTAATTATTACTTACTACATATAATTCAATTGTTTTTATTATTTTTATTGTTAAAGTGAAAGTATCTTACATAAAATAGAGAAATGTTTTTGTTTCACTTTTAAAACGTAATACTGAAATAGTGGAGAAGATATGATATTGCTATGGGCTCGCTCTAGGCAAGAAGTTGAACATTTTTTTTGCCCATGAAACTACATGGACCCTAAGTAAGGCATGTGTAAAATTTGAATGAAATTGGTTGTGTAGTTCTCAAGTTTTAGGGAAACACACAGACAGACAGACAGGCACACATTCTCAGTTTTATATATATAGATATATATATATTACATAATATTAGGGAATATTATTCCAAACTTACAGGGAAAAATTCAATTTAGAAATACTAAATCAAATTTCACAAAATGTAACATAAATATATAAATTAGAAAAAAAATATTTTACCAAATATACACGTTTTATTTATTATTTTGTACATTATTTAATCAGTGGTATATGTTTTTATCTTATATTTAATTTTTTCTATAGGATGTAATTTGTTTCTATATGGTATGATTTAATTTTTTCATTGTTGAATTGAGGAAAAGTGTTTTTTTCTAATTTATATATATATAGGGGAGAGTTCACGAAAAAAAACAAAAGACGAAGACATGTGGTGTACAAAACAAACAGATGTATTAGTATAACGCTCAGGAATTGAGAAAGTCTTTTACGTTTCGAGCCTACGCTCTTCTACAGAAAGGGACGCGGAAAAAAAGGAGAGAAAAAACTGGGTGTCGCAGCTACATCATCGCCTTTGTATATTTTTATTTCGCGCATGCGCATTGTTTGTTTTTTTATTTTGTCGACTACACAGTATAGTAGGGTCAGTAGGGCACCGTCTATGAGAAAAACAGCACCATGACGCAATTCACTCTCCTAGAAATTTGGTAACGACATGCTGTACTGCTTGGCATTCGCGTCCGAAGCTTCAGTAAGAATACTTCTGAGTGTTTGCTCATCAATCTGAGGACAACGCAGAAATTCGGAAACAACTGGATGGGTCTAATGGTGATTACAAATGTACGGCAACTGGAAAAACTCACTATGATCGTTCTGATAAGAAAAGAACTGAATTTGTTGGTGAGATCCTGCCATGATTAACAACGATCCGTCCTAGTCAATCAGGTCCATCGGCAGGGACATGGGAGCGTCTGAGTTTCATATCTGGTAGGTACTGCAATGAAGACATTCGGTATTTCTCATAGAAAATAGGAAAGGACCAATCTTTATCTCAAGCCATCAAGGACAAGAGGAAAGATCGCGCTACGAAGCTTTTGAAAAAACTCAAGCGTCGCCTCCAAACGAACATGCTTTGGTTTTTCTCAGACAAGAAAAATTTCTACCAAAATCAGATGGTGAACACACACAACATTGGGCTTGCCGCGTCCCCAAAAACATGTACCGTGAGTGATAAAAATCAAAGGCGGCGAGCTGGCAGAAAAGTTAACACGCCGGGCGAAATGCGTAGCCGTATTTCGTCTGTCGTTACGTTGTGAGTTCAAATTCCGCCGAGGTCGACTTTGCCTTTCATCCTTTCGGGGTCGATAAATAAAGTACCAGTTACGCACTGGGGTCGATGTAATTGACCTAATCCCTTTGTCTGTCCTTGTTTGTCCCCTCTATGTCTAGCCCCTTGTGGGCAATAAAGAAATAGATAAAAATCAAATATCCAGTCAGCAACATGGTATTTGGAGTGTTCATTAGTGATGGCGACGTTATGCCTCCATTCAACACACAGCCTCAGATTCAACACGTAGACTTACATCAAGTATCTGGAGGAGGTAGTGCTGCCCTGCGTGTAAAGAGTGGCCGCTGGAAAACACTATGTCTGGCAACAGAACTCTGCACCATGCAACAAAAGCAGGATAACCCAGTCATGGCTGTCAGACAATTTCTGTGAATACATCACCCCTAACATTTGGCCACTTAACTCCTCAGACTACAATCCCTTTGATAATTATGTGTTGGTCGCAGTTAAGCGAGAGACCAACAAAACTCGGCAAGGATTATGACAGCATTCACCAACTTATACAGGGAGACCGTCCAGATGAGTTGCAGGAGATTCCGAAGTGGTCTGGAAGCTGTGGTTGAAGCCAATGGGGATTTTATTGAATAAATTTACTCTTTAGTATTTCAAGATACTATTCCGTAATTTTGGTAAATAAATCTGTTGAAATGAGATGTCAGTGTTATTTTCCTTTTTGCGTAATTTGGACTATAATTTATTCATCGCACCCTGTATAGACTTCATTATTAAAGCTGCAAAAACATCATTCCATTCTGGAGCACAACTTCCCGACGAACGGGAACATGAGGTTCTGAGTAGCAGCTTTTTGTGATATTTTCATGATGTTTTTGCAGATTTAGCAATAAAGCATATCATTCTAACTCCGGTATTCGAGTACTAATTTTTTCCACCTTGTTTCACATTCATGTGCTTACTGGATTATATTTATGTGAATATATATATATATATATATATGTACATATGCATACATACATATATAAATAATATCATATTTATATATATATAAGTATATAATATAATATATAATATATATATATATATTATAACATAATATATATATTATAGTATATATATATAGATATATATATATATATATATATATATTATATGATCTTTTATTTCATTTATTTGTTTCACTCATCATTTGACTGCGCCATGCTTGAGCACGGCCTTTAGTCGAACAAATCTACGCCAGGATTTATTCTTTACGCGGATGTAAACACACCACTATCGTTTGTCAAGCGATGATGAGGACAAACACAGACACACAAATACATACATACATACATACATACATACATACATACATAAATAGATAAATATATATATATCATATAAATAATATATATGTATGCATATATACATACGTATATGTACATACTTACATCTATACGTATATATTATATATATATATATATATATATATATATATATATACATATGTGGCCACAGGACGTCATGAAACATGTACAACAAAAAATACTAAGTACGAGTACATGGAATATGAACTATTTTTATTTTTTCGAAACGAAAGACACAAAAGGAAAACAAGACAAATAACATAAAAAACGATCCTTCATTAGTTGTTGGCTGTTTTTCTACTTTCGTATTTCGAGCACTTAACACTCTACTTTCGTATTTCGAGCTCTTTCAATAAAACAGCTGCTCTCGCAAAGCAAATTAAATAAAATTTGGTATTTTTCCCGGGGGGGGGCAAAACTGGTAACACAAACAGGACATTGATAACAAACAGGAAGGGTTGCTAAGCCTAAATGAGGTTGCGGTGGCGAACGCGTAAATTAAGCTTGGACATGGAGAGAAAGAAAGAAACACAAGTTACGGGAAGAAAGAAAGATAGCCGATGTTCACGTGAGAGCCACGTGGGCAAGTATATATATATATATTCGATGGTCTTCTTTCAGTCTCACAAGGCTCTGGTCGGCCCGAAGCTATAGTAGAAGACATTTTCCCAAGGGGACACGCAGAGGGACTGAACCCGGAACCATGTGATTGGGAAGCAATCTTCTTACCACACAGCCACTCCTGCGCCTATATAAGTACTAGTCTGCTTATCTGTCTATTTCCTGTCTGTCAGTCCATTCATCCATCCATCCATTCTTATCTATCTATCTATCTATCGTTTTTTTTGTTTTTTTTCCTCTTCCCCTTTTTTTCCCCTTTTTTCTTCTTTTTTTCCTTTTTCTTTTCTTTTGTTCCTTTTCCTTTTTTTCTTTTTTTTTCTTTTTTTTCTTTATTTTTTTGTTCTTTTTCCCTTTTACGATCCCTTTTGATCGAAAACCTACGCCACCTTTTTTTGTTTCTTTTGTTTTTTGTCTTTTGTTTTTTCATCCCCCCAGCCCAAAAGCTCTACCTTGTAACTTGTCCCATCTGTGTGCAGCCCTGTGTGGCCAATAAAGAAACTTATCTATCTATCTATCTATCTATCTATCTATCTATCTATCTATCTATCTATCTATCTATCTATCTGTCTGTCTGTCTGTCTGTCTGTCTGTCTATCTGTCTGTCTGTCTGTCTAACTATCTATCTAACTAAAATCCTTTCTTTCTCTCTTTCTTTGCTTCCTTCCGATCCATTCAAATTTTTCTTTTGTTTTGCTATCCTTCTTTCCTCCTTTACTTCGTCCGTTCTATATTTGGTTACATTACCTTTTCCTCTCCTATTATTCCTCTTCCGTTACAGCCCACTCCCTCTCTCATTCTCTCATCCACTTCACCAAACTTTGGTTCTCATCATCACCATTCCCTATACTCTTCTGAAACCAAGGTACCAGCTCACCATTATTTGCTATTTGCTGTTCGCAGCAGTCAAGACAATTCGGTTCTTTTATTGCACCGGCATGTTGTTTTCGCAGTTGTTGCTAGAAAAGTAGTAGTAGTAGTAGTAGTAGTAGTAGTAGTAGTAGTAGTAGTGGTGGTGGTAGTAGTTGCTGTAGTGGTAGTGGTGGTGGTGATGGTGGCGGTTATGGTAGCTGTGGTGCCGCTCACTGCGGTTTGTAGAGGTAATGCCTGTGGTTCAGGTGCTCATAGTTAACGGTGGCGTGGTAGAGATGTTGTTGTTGTTGGTGGTGGTGGTATTGGTGGTGTTGGTTGTGGAAGTAGTAGTGGGAATTGTATAGATTGTAGTGTTGATAGTGTCGGAGGTGATGGTGGTGGTAGTGATGGTGGTGGGTGGTGGTGGTGGTGGTGGTGGTGATGGTATAGGAGTTGGCTGTGGTAGTGGTGATGGTGGTGCTGGCAGTGGTATAGATTGCGGCTTTGATGGTGGTAGTGGTGGTGATAGTGGTGGGGGTGATGATGGTAGTACAGGTGGTGCTTATAGTATATGTGGTTGGTGATGGTGATACTAGTGGTTTACTGCTGGTGATGGTATAGGAGATGGTCGTAGGATTGATGATGATGGTGGTTGTGATCGTAGTGGTGGTGATGGTGGTGGTGTTAGTTTGGTGGTTTGGTAGTGGTGGTGGTGGTGGTGGTGGAGTGAGAAGTATTGCTTTTGGTTCTGATATTTTTAGGTATGATTGTGGTACGGGTTATTGTGGTGTCCGTGGTTGTTGTTATTTGGTGATGGTGCTGCTGCTGGTACTGTTGGTTGTGGTATTTCTAGCGGTGATAGTGTTTGCAGTAATGGAGAATGAAAAGCAACAGGTATATCAGAAGAGATGCAAACTTAAAGCCGGAAGTGACAAGCGCACAGGCATTCACACAGATACACACACACACACACACACACACACACACACACACACACACAACACACACACACACACACACACACACACACCACACACACACAAGGAAAACAGCTCGTATGGTCAGAATGGCAAAATAACATTTCTCCAAAACTGCAAAAAAAAAATGTCTTCGCTTTTTTTTTTAATAACAAAAATAATACTTCTTCCGCTTATTGATTTGCGCAACGAATAATAATAATAATAATAATAATAATAATAATAATAATAATAATAATAATAATAATAATAATAATAATAATAGTAATAATTCTTTTGCTTCAATAGTAACAACAAAAATTATGTAAAATTTTGTAATGCAGTAAGGAGTATAGGGAAGAATATCTCCCCCACCCGTTCCAAAAAATATTTACCCGAAGCAGCAAACGAAAATGGATTAAATAATAATGATAATAATAATGATAATAATAATAATGATGATGATGATGGTGATGATGATGATGATGATGATGATGATGATGATAATTAAAAGGACACATACATGCATAAACACATACATCACACGCAACTCACACCAAAAAAGAAACAACGGTTGCTTTCGTTTCTATTTTCCAATTTTAACAATTCAAATGTTGTTGTTATTGTTTTTGTTGTTGTTGTTGTTGTTGTTGTTGTTGCTGTTGTTGTTCTTATTCTCCACTTTATAAATATATGTCAGCTGTTGTGGTAGCTGTGGTGGTGGTGGTGGTGATGGTGGAGGTGGCGGTGGCGGCGGCGGTGGTGATGGAGGTGATGCGGACAGACTGACGAAATATATTATGAGTGATTGAAAACAGAATGAATGATAGAGGGGGAAATGAATAGGAGGAGATGGAGGAGATGGTGTGGTGGTGGTGGTGGTGGTGTGGTGGTGTGGTGGTGGTAGTTCAAAGTGGAGTGGGGTGAGGGAAAGCAAGAGGAAAGGAAAAACAATGTGGTGATCGATTGGTAGAGAATTATTTCGGAAATTGTAATTGTTGAAAACGATAAGAGGGAAGAAAGAAATGAAAGAAAACAAAAAGAAAACAAAAAGAAAGAAAAAAAAGAAAGAAAAGGTAGAAAGAAAGAAAGAAAGAAAGAAGGAAACGAAACGAAACGAGAATGAAAATGGCGTATGAATAAGGCTGTTGTAATTGTATTGTAGTTTAAACGCTGTTACCGTCGTCGTCGTTGTTGTTGTTGTTATTGTTGTTGTTGTTGTTGTTGTTGTTTGGTTGGTGGTGGTGGTGGTGGTGGTGGTGGTGGTTGTGGTGGTGGTGGTGGTGGTGGTGATGTTGGTGTTAATGCTGTTGCTAGTGTTGCTGGCAATATCACTGCTGTTGATATTGCTGCTGTTGATGCTCTCTTCGTGTTGTTGTTGCTGTTGTTGTTGTTGTTATTATTCCTGACGATGGTGGTGGTGGTGGTGGAGGAGCTAATGGCGGAGCGTGGTTATGATGATAGTGTTTGTTGTTGTGGTTATTACTGTTCATCATGGTTTTGTTGTGTAACCATGTTGATGCTCTTGTTGATATTTGTAGTGTTGTTATTTTCATTGTTGAAGTAGTCAGTCGTGTAGTGGCCTTCATTCCTTTTTGATATATAGTCCTTTTCTACTTTTCCTTTTCCTTATTTCCTTATTTCCTTTTCCCTCTTTTTCCCTAATGGTAATAATCATTGTACTGAATATGGAGGTAGTAGTAGTAGTAGTAGTATTAGTATTAGTAGTAGTAGTAGTATAGTAGTAGTAGTAGTAGTATAGTAGTAGTAGTAGTAGTAGAGGAAGAATATACCCGCAATGAGTACGCGATGTATGTACCCTGTTTAATTTTCTAGTGTGTGTGAATGTATACATCTACATGTCCATATCTACGTTTCTATCTATATCAATCTATCCAACATCTCACTCCTCCACTCTATCTCCCCCTCTCTCTCTCTCTCTCTTTCTCTCTCTGTATATATATATGTTGTGTGTGTGTGTGCATATATACACACAAACAACACACACACACGCACATATATATATATATAATTATATATATATATAATATGTTAATAAAATAGAAATATATGTTATATAAACATATATTACGTACCTACCTCTCCAGGTACATTACACGCATATATGTGTACAGGACCCAAAAAGACGTCGAACACATAGAGAGACGAAACACAACTAGACAACAACCAAGGAACAAGACAAGCAAAAAAGGGAGAGATACAGGACAATAAGCACAACGAAAAATCCCCTTCTCAGTCGCTAAGATTTCATCTACTAACGTTTCGAAGGATAAAAGCGAGACGTATACTTCGAAGTATATTATATATATATATATATATATAAATTAAGGGTAGAAATTGATATTAGTCAATTAAAACCATGGTCTAGCACATTAAAAAGAATCCGAAGATAAAATATTTAATATATACCAATTAAGGACTGAACACGAAAAGGTGGACAGTCAACTGCTAGAACAAAATCTTTGTGGAGAATGGCGATTTGACGTCTATATCTAGCATGTTGACTGTCCACCTTTTCGTGTTCAGTCCTTAATGGTATATATATATATATATATATATATATATATATATATATATATATATAATGCCAAATGTAATGCTCTACACTCCTTTGCACTTCATCAGCAAGGTCAGAGAGGAATCCTGACGATTGGGCTACCCAGGATTTTTTTGCATCTAGCTCAGTCCTGCGCAAAACTGGAGAGGACATGAAATGTAAAAACCAGACTAGATTAGTTTATGCGCAACTCCATTGTCTCCCGAGACAAAAGGAGGCCAACAATATATATATTATATATAAAATATAGGATAAAATTTTCAAAACATTTTATCAGTGGTCAGCATATTAAAAAATACCTTTCAAGGTGAAAATTATAAACAACCTATAAATAAGGGCAAAAGAAAAAAATTCCAATGCCAAATATATTGAGAATAGACTTTAAATTTTCAACAACCACATATAATCATCACTGTAAGTACGTGTCTCGAAGCAAATGACTTTGCATCTACTTCTTCCATGGGCGCAAGTAGATATTTCATTTATTTCTTAACGTATGACGAGAAAACTCAGAAATCAGACCGATTCGGTCATAACGGATTTCTTTTCTTTTTTTTTTTTTTTTTTAAATTTCTGTCAGATTGCTCGAGACGCGTGCTTATATGTGGTTATTGACAATTTAAAGGCTTTTTACGGAATATTTGGCATTGGAATTTTTTCTTTTGTCCTTATTTATAAGTGTTACATATATATAATATATATATATATATATAGGTAAGAAAGTTGGTATGTGAAAGCACGTGGTTGAATATATAGAAAATAGTAAAAGCGAAAAACTACAGAAGGCTTGTTTTAAAAGGTTAAAAAATATATTTGGAGTCAATATGTCTGAAGAATGTTATAAATTTTTTTCATACAATGACATAGTATAAAAAAATTTATAACATTCTTCAAACATATTGACTCAAATATATATTTTTTAACCTTTTAAAACAAGCCTTCTATAGTTTTTTCAATTTTTACTATTTTCTATATATATATATATATAAAACCAAAATAAGCAACAAGGATATTCAGAAGTAAGGCAGTAAAATCATTTCATTCAACTCCGTACACATAAAAATTATGCCACTTCTTAACTAAGAAACAGTAAGCTGGGTTTTAAGAATTTTTTCTGCTATTATTAACAGGTTTACTAACAACATAGAGGTATCGTGTTAGAGACAGATGGAATCTGCCGTTGTAATTTGAATTATCTTTATCATAGACACAACACCGACTTTGTGACAACATGCGAATCACTAGCCTCACAGTTGACTCGGCCGTCCGTCAATTCACTCTCCCCTTCGTTGGCAAGACACACACGCGCGCGCACATTCACACACACATATCAGGATGTTACTTTCTACTGACCAATAACAAATATTCCTTCAAATTATATGATTAACCCAGCGTTAGCCGAATCATATTCATTCTAACTGAAGAAAAACAGAGCTTCTAATAGTAAATTCTAGTTCTCGTGTTATATGATAAACGTATTCATATGATAAACGGGAATTTAAAAACTTATCATTTCTTATGTCTGTACACTTATAGCTGTGCAACGAAGATGGGGTAATGATAAAGACAAAACTGGTTGAGAGATTTTCAATTAAGGAGGTATTTATTTTCTTCGTCTACAAGAAGTGACCGCGGGTGTATCGTTGGTAATTTTCTTTGTCCGTCTTCCCTTCTTTGGACTTTTTCTATATGTCTGATGAAGAGCTTCACTCGAAACGTGAAATCCTCTTACTTTCCTCTCCTTACCTGAGCGTCCAATAGTACAGTACTTGTACCACGTCCCCACGCTGTTCTGTTTTTTTCTTGTTCTTGTTTGGATTGACTATATATATATTATATTAAATTAGAGATAAAACCACTATTAGGCAAATCATACAATGAAAAACTTAAGCCAATACATAAGATTAATTCATTTATATTATTTTAAATATATATCAAAATTATTTAAAAAATATTAATGTAATATAATATTTTACTAAAAATGGATTTAATCCTAAATCTGATTTTTCCCTGTAAGTTTGGATTTATTCCCTAATATTTATTTATATATATATTATATATATTATATATATATTATATATATTATATATATATATATATTATATATATGTTAATATATTGATATGTACACGATAAACGGAGGATTCTGCGTGGCTAAGTCAAATCATGATAATACCTGATTTCTTCATCAAATTCTAACACTGTCCTTGAGTACTTGCTAATATTCTAAATTTATTTATTCAGCAAGTAAGGCTTATTCAACGAATAAACGGTACGACCTTTTACCTTCTACTTTTTACTTGTTGCAGTCATCAGATTGCGACCATGCTGGGGCACCGCCTTGAAGAATTTTTTAGTCGAGTGAAATGACCCCAGTACTTAAGTTTTTGTTAAACCTGCTACTTATTCTATCGGTCCTTTTTGACGAACCACTAACTTACGGGGATATAAGCACGCCAACACCAGTTGTCAAGTGGTTATGAGCTACTAACACAGACACGTGTGCGCGCACACACACACTCACTCACACACACACACATACACACACACACATATATATATGTATATGTATGTGTGTGTGTGTGTGACGAGCTTCTTTCAGTTTCTCTCTACCAAATCCACTCACAGGGCTTTGGTCGGCTCAAGGCTACATTAGAAGATACTTGCTTAAGGTGCCACGCAGTGGGAATGAAGTCTGGACTTGAAACCATGTGGTTAGGAAGCAAGCTTCTTATCACACAGCTATAGTTGCACCTAAGAGAAAGTATACGAAGCATCTCCGATCAATTTACACAAAATGTGAATTAATTTAATTATTCAACGACTAAGAGAAAACCGCCCAGAGGGTGATATTTCTGATTGTAATCATGAATAAATTAACTGCTAAGGGTTTCAGTGTCATATAAAACTACACATTATACATACTAAATATATTGTATATATGAGCGACAAAGGTTGCATTAAAACTGAGATGTAATATTAATCCCCACTTAAATGGATGTTCTGTTAGGTCATACTATACTGCAGTTGTTACTATGAGAGAAACACTCATATTGGGTTTTTTTGTGCAAAATCCACTCCCGTTTATATCTCCAGCACCAAAAGCACCAGGTCACGCGATTTCGACCTTCCTTGGTCTTATCAGTGGTGGATGCTCGACCACTAGAAATAGCAGCGTTTCATCTCCCCGCCAACGATATATAGGGAAATGCAGTGCCAAACCAGGCTGCGGCGTCGCGATTAGCTAGTGAGCTTGAAAGAAGCGAGCTGGCAGAAACGTTAACACACCGGGCGAAATGCTTAGCGGTATTTCGTCTGCTGCTACGTTCTGAGTTCAAATTCCACCGAGGTCGACTTTGCCTTTTATCCTTTCGGGGTCGATAAATTAAGTACCAGTTACGCACTGGGGTCGATGTAATCGACTTAATACCTATGTCTGTCCTTGTTTGTCCCCTCTATGTTTAGCCCCTTGTGGGTAATAAAGAAATAGGTATTTCGTCTGCTGCTACGTTCTGAGTTCAAATTCCACCGAGGTCGACTTTGCCTTTTATCCTTTCGGGATCGATAAATTAAGTACCAGCTACGCACTGGGGTCGATGTAATCGACTTAATCCCTTTGTCTGCCCTTATTTGTCCCCTCTATGTTTAGCCCCCTGTGGGCAATAAAGAAATAAGAAACAAGCTTTGGAACAAAGGAGAGGCAAACCACTGATGAAATATTGGTGCAAATTGGTGTATATAATGTCTTGAACTAAATAAAACTGTCGATGAATAAGGGAATATCTAAGTAGAGATTATTTCATTGTCCATGAATCCGCCATTTTCCAATAGTTACAGGAAGACCAGATTAAAATGTCCAGTTCCTATTATAAATCATGGCAAATTTGAAATATTATATCTATAAGGAGATAAACGTTAGTTCCAGTACATTAGTTTCATGTCATCATGGCGTAGGTTTCATCTAGGAACGTGATCTCGTGGCAGTTTTGTTTACATGTATTCAGCGATAAGGACTTCAATTTATAAGTGTGTGCGTTTGTGTTTCTCTATGTGCGTGCGTTCTGTGTGTGTGTGTGTATGTGTGTGTGTGTGTGTGTGTGTGTGTGTGTGTGTGTTGTGTGTGTGTGTGTGTGTGCGTGTGTGTGTGTTGAAGAGCAATTGTGCAGAGCGTGTTTTAATGTGTAATGTCATAACAGCAAGTGATCTCCTGCTACGGTGTTCTTGATATAGCCTTTCACGTAATTGTTGTTGTTGCTGTTCTTGTTGCTATTATTATTATTATTTTTATTATTGTTGTTGTTGTTGTTGTTGTTATCATCATCATTATTATTATTAAGACAGTTAGCTGGCAAAACCGTCCGCACCCCGGACAAAATACTTAGCGTTATTTCATCCGGCTTTACGTTCTGAGTTCAAATACCACCAGCAAAATAAGTGCCATTCGAGCACTGGGGTTGGGGCAATCGACTAGACAACGGCCCACAAAATGTCAGGCCTTGTGCATAAGGTAGATAGGATTATTATTATTATTATTAATATTATTATTATTATTATTATTATTATTATTATTATTGTTATTATTATTATTATTATTATTATTATTATTGATAGAGAGTGCGGTGCTGGCCATCAAAGTGACAGTGGGGTAAAATATACGAAACCTGTTATACCCATCATGATTACCCGTCTGATAAGAGTACACCAGGCACATGCATCACAACTATATATGCGTGACATGGTGATTTTATATCAAGATAAACGGTGCATGACATTAGAATTTTCTTCAGGTCAAGTATCCCATCCCGATCGAAAGGTTCCTGAATAAGGTTTGTTTAAGGATGATGAACGAAACACCCATGTTTCCAGATGGGAATTATCCAAACCCCCAAAGAATTCCTCTCAACACATGACTATGATGCTCTCCTACTACTTCTGCTCGTGATCAGAGGTGCACGTCGTCAGCCATAAGGGACGTGCTCAGCTGGTTGAGGTCAAGCAACTGACAAGCAAATCTGTGAGACTGAGCAGCATATTTGCTGTGGCCCATCTTTTATACTGAGATAAAACAATGTATATAACACTTTCAATCAGTTAAGATAAGAAGCCATGAGAGCCACTGCTTGTATTATTATATTATTATTACTACTTTTTTTTATCTTCTTCAA
>NW_021823785.1:15000-20000 GCF_006345805.1 Octopus sinensis | reverse complement strand
TAGGTATTAAGTCGATTACATCGACCCCAGTGCGTAACTGGTACTTGATTTATCGGCCCCGAAAGGATGAAAGGCAAAGTCGACCTCGGCAGAATTTGAACTCACAACGTAACGCAGACGAAATACCGCTAAGCATTTCGCCCGGCGTGCTAACGTTTCTGCCAGCTCGCCGCCTTTATAAAATGAATACCAATCAGATACTCGTGTCCATGTAGTCGACTTGTTTCCCTTTTCTGGAAAAAATTTCACGCATTCTGTTTATAATTGGAAGAATTATTATAAAGATGGCGAGGGGCCACAATCGTCAGCATACCCGACAAAGAGCTTAGCGGTATTTCTACCGTCTCTTTATGTTCTGAGTTCAAATTACGCTAGGTCGACTTTCCCTTTCGTCCTATCGCGGTCGATAAATTAAGTACAGGTGAAAGATGGGTCGATGTAATCAACTATCCCCTACCTCAAATAGAAAGGATTATATTATTATTATTATTATTATTATTATTATTATTATTATTACTATTAAAGCGTCGAGCTTACATAATTTTAGCGCATCGGACAAAATGCTGTGTGACATTTTTTTCAGGTTGATTAAATTCTTAGTTCAATTTCCGTTGGGGTGGTCTTTATCTTTCGTCCTTTCGTGGTCGATAAAATAAGTAGCAGCTGACCACTGTGGCCGAAGTTATCCACTGACCCTTCCCAGTATATTTGTTGGACTTGTACCAAATAATTGAAACCTTATTTATCGTTGCTATTTATCTCGTTGAGAGTTGAATATTGGCAGAACCGTTAGCGCATCGGGCAAAATGGATTTTGGTATTCCATCGTTTTAAATGTTCAAATTCCGCCGAGGTCGACTTTGCCTTTGGGATTTTTTTTTTTTCAGGCTCGACCAAATAAGTATCAGTGAAACACTAGGGTCAATGAAA
Source organism: Octopus sinensis (assembly GCF_006345805.1). NCBI lineage: Eukaryota > Metazoa > Mollusca > Cephalopoda > Octopoda > Octopodidae > Octopus > Octopus sinensis. The sequence goes on along the minus strand of NW_021823785.1, from coordinate 19,071 downwards.
TCGACTTCTCCTTCCCCTCAAAAAATGCTGGCCCTGCGCCAAAATTTGAAATCATTGTTCATCTTGTTAAATACATCAAATTACTGCAGAGTGTCATATAGTGTCTGCCGTCCGCTTCCAGTAAACTAATGGAACGCTCTGCCGAGGAATCGTGTATTTCCAAGCAATAATATTTTCTGTGGATGGTCTTCCTTCAGATCTATCGGTGTTTTTTCGGTTCGGTTCGTGAACTTGATACGTTATAGTAACTCAGACCTCAACCAACAAATATTTAACTCGCTTTAAACGACTACAGCTTTTTATCATCATCATCGTCATTATTATTATTATTATCATCATTATTGGGGTAAAATATACGAAGCCCAGTATACCCATCATGACCATATGTACGCGACATGGTGATTTCATATCAAGATAAACAACGCATGACCTTGCAGTGGGTGGGTCAGTTAGAATTTTCTTCTCGTCGAGTAACCCATCCCGCTCAAAAGGTCCCTGAATAAGGATTGTTTAAGGATTGTGAACGAAACACCCATGTTTCCAGAGGTGAATTATTCAAACCCCAAAGAATCCCTCTCAACACATGGCTATGATGCTCCCCCACTACTTCTGCTCGTGATCAGAGATGCACATATTGTCAGCCACTAAGGGACATGCTCAACTGGTTAAGGTCAAACAATTGACACGCAAATCTGTGGTATTGTGCAGAATATTTGCTGTAGCCCATCTTTTATACCAAGACGTCCCTTTATGTTTTAATTGATTTTTGTTAGCCCTTGTGGCCAATAAACGAACGAATTATTATTATTATTATTATTAGTAGTAGTAGTAGTAGTAGTAGTAGTAGTAGTAGTAGTAGTAGTAGTAATAGTAGTATCATCATTATTGCATTTGTTCCGGCCCTTTACGTTATAAGTCGAAGTTTCGCCGAGGTCGACCTTGCCTTTCACCCCTTTCAGGGGGCGGGGGGGCAACAGAAATAAATACCAGCTGCGTACTGGGGTCGGAGCAATCGACTACTAGCATCACCCACCAACCCACCCACCCACAGCCTCCCACAAAATTTCAGGCCTCGTACCTTTAGCAGAAAGGTTTATTATTATTATTATTATTATTATTATTATTATTATTATCATCATCATCATCATCATCATCATCATCATCATCATCATCATCATCACCATCATCATCATCATCATCATCATCATCATCATCATCATCATCATCACCATCATCATCATAATCATCATCATCAATGGTGAAAATGTCAAGATCAGTCCAAAGATGAAGTGAAAAATAAAATAAGAGAACGTGTGATACGCTGATTATGTTATCACATGTTCTTATATCGTTTTCTTCTCCCTCTTTATTATTATTATTATTATTATTATTATTATTATTATTATTAAGTTAAAGAAAAAAAAGAGACCGTTTAAAGTATGTTTGGTGACCCGAGATGTTGACTGGATCGTTTAAAGAGTAAATGTATCAAATACCGAACAAACTTAATCAAGGAATAAAATTACATTCCACTACCAAAATATATTCTCTTTTTTTTTTACCCCCTTGTTTTTTTTTTGTTTTTGGAAACGGGTGGTTCACACTGTCTCACTACACCCCCTCTCTTTCTCTCTCTCCCTCTCTGTTTATCCCGCTTTCTCTTTCTAACTTATTCTCTCACACACGAATACGCGCAGAACGCACACACAAAACAACACGTTCATACTCCCGCGTTTGAATTATAGTGCAACTATAATAATATCACAAACACCCACAACTGAAAAATGCCCCCTCCAGAATACACACACACACACACACAACCGCACAGAGACTAGACATGAACACACATGCATACACACACACCCACACACTCACATGTATCACCTACATTGAAACACTCCCCGCTTTCCTCGTATGTAAGACATACATTCATCAAAATAAAACAAGAACTATGAGAGAAAAAAAACAACGTTTGTACAGAAACAACAAACAAACAAACATGGCGGCGAAAAGTCGGAGCCCGTAGAGCTACGGACGAAATTCCTCGCATTATTTTTTTCCGACCTACTGCGCCCTGGGTTCGAATCCCGCTAAAATCAACTTTGACTTTCAGTTTTTATTTTTTATTTTTACAAACGATAAAAAAAAGAGACGTACAATCCGGAACCGGAGAAAGTTAATTGCAACAGAAATACCAGTTCATTTGTATGTCTAGCTTACTTCTAACTGTAGGGACGAAGCACATGTTCCCCGGTTCTAATCCACTCGCACGCACACACACACACACGCGCGCATACATGAGACACACGGATTAAGTCGATTACATCGACCCCAGTGCGTCACTGGTACTTAATTTATCGACCCCGAAAGGATGAAAGGCAAAGTCGACCTCGGCGGAATTTGAACTCAGAACGTAGAGACAGACGAAATACCCATTTCTTTACTACCCACAAGGGGCTAAACATAGAGAGGACAAACAAGGACAGACAAACGGATTAAGTCGCTTACATCGACTCCAGTGCGTCACTAGGACTTAATTTATCGACCCCGAAAGGATGAAAGGCAAAGTCGACCTCGACAGAATTTGAACTCAGAACGTAACGCCAGACGAAATACGGCTACGCATTTCACCCGGCGTGCTAAGGTTTCTGCCAGCTCGCCGCCTTATGTGTAGTGATATACGTCAGATAGATGTAAATAGACACGTATACAATCTAACCGGGAATAGTGACATTAAATTCATAGAAGCCATCTTGAGTTTCTTGGTTGGTGTTTGGGCTGTCAGTGAGCAGCTGGTTGTGTAAGGCTCGGATGGGATACACATTTTTTTTCTTTTTACACGGATGCACGCGACAAACCATAGATCTTACGCCACTCAAATAAAACGACATGACAAAACAAAATCTGAGAAATAAAAGAGAGAGAGAGAGAGAGAGAGAGAGAGAAAGAGAGAAGAATAGGGCGTAAGGCGATTATATCGATCTCCAGTCCTCCACTGGTACTTCCTTTATCGACCTCCAAGAGATGAAAGGCAAAGTCGACTTCGATCGAATTTGAAGTCCTAACGTAAAGACGGACGAAATGCAGATAAATAGTTTGTCCGGCAGATCACCACTTTAATAATAATCCTTTATATTTATGATAGGCGCAAGGCCTGAAATTTAGGTGTAGGGGACTGGTCGATTATATCGACCTCAGTATTTCAATGGTACTTAATTTATCAACCTCGAAAGGATGAAACGACATTTCTTTGACCAGAATTTGAGCTCCGAGCGTAAGGACGAAATGCAGCATGCTAACGATTCTGCCAGACGACAGCATTAATAATAATAATAATAATAATAATACCGGTTGCGCACTGGGGTCGATATAATCGACTTAATCCGTTTGTCTGTCCTTGTTTGTCCTCTCTGTGTTTAGCCCCTTGTGGGTAGTAAAGAAATAGGTATTTTGTCTATCGTTGCGTTCCGAGTTCAAATTCCGCCGAAGTCACCTTTGCCTTTCATCCTTTCGGGGTCGATAAATTAAGTACCAGTTGCTTACTGGGGTCGATCTAATCGACTGGCCCCCTCCCCCAAAATTTCGGGCCTTGTGCCTAGAGTAGAATAGAAACATTAGCACACCGGGTGAAATGCTTAGCGGTATTTCGCCTGTCTTTACGTTCTGATTTCAAACTCCACCAAGGTCGACTTTGCTTTTCATCCTTTCGAGGTCGATAAATTAAGTACCAGTTGCGTACTGGCGTCGATCTAATCGACTGGCCCCTTTCCTTCAAAATTTCGGGCCTTATGCCTAGAGTAAAAAAAAAACAAAAACGGAATAAACGACGCCTTATAAATTAAGTTAATGGTGACTGGAATCATATTTTTAAAGTACATTATAGTATTCGTTGTTTGAAGAAAACATGACGGAATTTGGGCCAAGTTTCGCCGAGGGAATACATTTTCCCCTTGATACCGATGAGAACAAATTAACTAAGAAGCACACCAACAATATAAATTTAATCTGATGAACATTTTACATCAGTTTTTTTATATATGTATTTCCACTGTTATGATTTTAACAGATTTG
>NW_021823785.1:2500-7500 GCF_006345805.1 Octopus sinensis | reverse complement strand
TGAAAAGTGCCGCAAATAAACGACCATCAAAAAATAGACGGCGAAAATATCAGATTAAAATAAGAACAGATTTCGCTACGATTGACTGACAACCTTGAACAACCAGTGCCCCAGCATGACCGCAACCCAAACGCCGAAACCATATGTGTGTGTGAGTGTGTGTGTGTGTGTGTGTGTGTGGTGTGTGTGTTTATATATATGCTCTTTTACTCTTTTACTTGTTTCAGTCATTTGACTGTGGCCATGCTGGAGCACTCGCCTTTAGTCGAGCACATCGACCCCAGGACTTATTCTTTGTAAGCCTAGTACTTATTCTATCGATCTATTTTGCCGAACCGCTAAGTTACGGGGACGTAAACACACCAGCATCGGTTGTCAAGCGATGTTGGAGGGAAGGGGGCAAACACAGACACACAAACATATACACAACCTATACATACATACATACATACATACATACATACATACATACATACATACATACATATATACGAAGGGCTTCTTTCAGTTTCCGTCTACTAAATTCACCTAAACTATAGTAGAAGAAACTTGCCCAAGATGCCACGCAGTGGGAATGAACCCGGAGCCATGTGTGATAAGAAGCTTGCTTCCGAACTATTTGGTTCGGGGTTCAGACCCACTGCATGGCACCTTGAGCAAGTGTCTTCCGACTGACCAAGGCCGAGTAACTGGATTTGGTTGGAAACTAAAAGAAGGCCAAATTAACGAAACAACTAAATCTAAAAACACAACATGAAATATTCTCTACAGCTTTTTCATGATTTGCTGGAATGGCTCTCTTCGCGATATATTTACTCACTATGCGAATAAATTATTCAAATTAGTCATTACTCACTTTGCCCCATTTTAGACATCCTGTTCTTGAAAATTGAAAATTATCACATTAGACACTGTGGGAAAAAATTGACTTGGAATCCAATAGAGAAACGACTTTTGATTGTTGAATGCCAAAAATTATCCAGATATTTTATTAGCAACCTCATTTGCAATCGGATCAAATTTGAGCAAAAATTTCTTAAAAAAAAAAAGATTACCTGTCACCTGACAGTTTCAAAGTCTCTCAACTTCAAGAACAACAACAACAACAACAACTATGCTGACCAATTTTCACTCCTAAAGATCCTGCAATACTTGCATTGTAATGATTCCAAACAGGTAGGGAGGAAATAATAAATCAGAAATTACTCACTTTGCCCCAGTTACCAATTTTGCCCTACTCCCTAACCACGTGTCGGAGAAGGTGCTGAAAAGTTTCTAACTTTAAGGGTATCGCGTCTTGCAATCTTTTCAAGCTATTGAAAAGGCTACAAGACGCAACAAAAATTTTAGAAAAATAAAAATAAGAAATAAGTGGAAATTTTACCGGTGAGTGTGTTAAATTATATATTATAATATATATATATATATATATAATATATATAATATATATATATAACGGAGATGTACTTGCATAGCAATGACCTGATCTGAGATCGTGTGCTGGAACGAAAACAATTGCAGCGTGGAAAGTGTTTATAAACCATTTGCGAAACACACAAAACCGTTAGATTCACATCAACATTTAAATTTAATTTGCCAAAATATCTCGTCGCTTCGAGACCGCGACCTGTTCACTGACAAAATTCCGTGCTGCATATATATATAATATATATATATATATCTATATATATATATATATTATATATATATATATATATATATGTGTGTGTGTATAATAATATATATATATATTATAATATATATACATATAAATACATATACATACATATATATATACATATACATATATATACATATATACATACATATATTATATATATATATATATATATAATATATATATATATGTACGTATATATGTATATATATAATGTATGTATATATAATACATGTACGTGTGTGTGTATACAGGTATACATATCTAGAAGGGTAATTAGAACGGTGAGCTGTTAAAATACATTCAGAAATACCTTGACAGAAACACCACTCTCAAATTGATAATTATCGTAACATAAATACATTTCCTTCACAAATAATTCCCATTCCTCATTATAATATTGGTGAGAATAATTAGTTCTGCGAGTGTTCTTTATTTGTTCTTCTTTCCTTTTCTTTTTTCATTTAGTTATTTATTTATATTTTTGAGAAAGAGAGAGAGACAGGGAAAGAGAGAAAGAGAGACTACGAAAGAGAAGAAAGAGAGAAAGAGCGACCGGGAGAGAGAGGTAGAGGGAGAGAGAAAGATTATGTGATTACTGTTCTGTGAAATGGTAATTCCAGTTTAGCATTAATCTGATTAGATCTAGACTTATATAAACCATTATTTTTTAAACATTTTATTCACAGATCATACATATGTAAATATCAGCCAACAAGCATCTCTTTGTATTCTGCCCCAGCCGTGGGACGATACGGTCTGTAGAGTCACGCTTATGCAAGAATTCTCATCTGCAAGAAGAATATATAAATATATAGGCGCAGGAGTGGCTGTGTGGTAAGAAGCTTGGTTCCTTACTACATGGTTCCGGGTTCAGTCCCACTCCATGACTCCTTGGGCAAGTGTCTTCTACTATAGCCTCGGGCCGACCAAAGCCTCGTGAGTGGATTTGGTAGACGGAACCTGAATGAAGCCCGTCGTATACACACACACACACACACACCACACACACACATATATATATCGTGGCACTCCGTCGGTTGCGACGATGTGGGTCCCAGCTGATACGATCAACGGAACAGATTGCTCGTGAAATAAACTTTGTCCCTTCCATGTTTATCCCCTGTGGGCAATAAAGAAATAAGAACATAGAGAGGGTCGAAATGCCCCTAAGCATTTTGCCTAGCGCGCTGGCGATTCTGCCACCTCACTGCTTTAAGAAAGAACGAAAAATAAAAAAAGGACCAATATTAATTCTTTGGCAAAATTCTCTAAACAGATGATGCCAAACGTCATCACCATCCAGCTTAGGTGAACATCTGTTGCGTGACATCAGTTTCAAACATTTTCCCCATCTGTTTTATTAAACTTTCTACTCAATTCTTGGATTTGGAAATTAAAGATATTGTTTAACAGTTTTTTTTTTGATAACCTGCTGATATAATAATAATAATAATAATAGTAATAGTAGTTGGTGGTGGTGGTGTTCGTGGTGGTGGTGGTAGTGATGGTAGTGGTGGTGGTGGGGGTAGTAGAGGTGATGGTGGTTGTGGTGATGGTAATGGTTGTGGTGGTGATAATGGTAGTGGTGGTAATGATAGTGGTAGTGATGGCGGTGGTGATGGTTGAGGGGTGGTAGTGGTAGTGATGGTGGTGGTGGTGATGGTAGTGATGATGGTGGTGGTAGTGATGGTGGTGGTAATGGTGGTAGTGGTGATGGTGATAGTGATAGTAGTGATGATGATGGTGATGTTGTGTCAATGTCTGTAACATTTCCCTCCCTCCTTCCAACAACACCAACACCCAAGACAATAACAGCAACAAATACAACATTACCAACAATGACAACAAAAGCAATATAAGATGGCGTCTAAAAACGCGTTTTGACGCGTTTTGAGAAACAAGCAGTTGGGGTTGACGGTTATTTGAGTGTGTGTGCGTGCGTGTGTGTGTGCGTACGTGTGTGTGTGCGTGTGTGTGTGTGTATTTGAGAGTGTTAATAGGGAGGCGGTCTCTATTCAGAGAGGTGTGTTAAGTGCAAGACAAAAAACACCAGATCAGCACTCAAAGAAACCCTGTCCACGTAAACAGAGAGAGAGAGAGAGAAGAGAGAGAGACCGAGAGAGAGAGAGAGAGAGAGAGCTAGAGAGAGAGAGAAACACATCAGATATATATATATATATATAATTATATATATAGTAGATAGATAGATAGATAGATAGATAGATAGATAGATAGATAGATAGTAGATAGATAATAGATAATAGATAGATAGCTAGATAGATAGATAGATAGACAGACGGATAGAGATAGAAGATAGATAGATAGATAGATAGATAGATAGACAGACAGATAGAGAGAGAGATAGAGAGATAGATAGGTAAATAGAAAGATAGATAGATAGGTAGATAGATAGATAGATAGATAGATAGATAGATAGATAGATAGATAGATAGATAGATAGATAGATAGAAAGATAGATAGATAGGTAGGTAGGTAGATACGCATCTATGTATACATCCACGAACCTATCCATCTATGTACACACCCAGGGACACGTATACACATATATCCATGTCCGCACACAAACACATACAGACTGACACACACATAAAAGAAAAGATATATACGAACGGAATCGACGTAAATCAACATATCTAGCAACATATCTTACCTCATACAGCGCCACCTGGTGCACTAGAACTCGTGATGTCACTGCGCCACCTGGTGCACTTGAACCCATGATGTCACAGCGCCACCTGGTTAACCTTGTACTCAGGACGCCTGCCAGACATTTCAATGAGTCATTAAAGAGTGCTACGAAAAGACCAACACCTGGCCAGGGGCTATATGCTACAGCACACCCCCAACATCCTACATCGGCACATCACAGAGTCATCGATGAGGTTGTTCATCAAGCTAGATGTAGCAGTGAAAATTTCCCTCAAATTGTACCCTACTTTCTTGAAGAAAAACGACGTGATTGTCACAATTCTTGAGAAAAAACGACGGGATTGTCACAACTGGGGTGTCTTTTCTAGGAGTAAATTACAAGAATGACAACGGAAAAAAATGGCATCCATCGTGTCAATCGACAAGCTTGAAACAGTAGCTAAATCTTACTCAAATGAATGAAAGGTAATGTAATCACTGATATACTTACAAGTATTGAGACACTTAAAGGATTTGATTATAAACACATCTTTTGGATTAGTTGACCTTAACTAACCAACAACAACAACCACAACCCATCGTTGCACATGCTTCAGAAACAATTTTTGTCCCCCTTACAACAATATATTATAGTTTATTCGTATCAGGA